>NW_027508866.1:29112500-29267500 GCF_051911475.1 Siphateles boraxobius | reverse complement strand
ATTTTGGGTGGTTGCTGGGGTGTTATGGGTGGTTGCTAGGCAGTTGCTAGGGTGTTCTGGGTGGTTGTTATGGTGTTTCTAGGGTATTTTGGGTGGTTGCTATGGTGTTGCTAGGGTGTTTTAAGGTATTTTGGGTGGTTGCTAGGCAGTTGCTAGGGTGTTCTGGGTGGTTGCTATGGTGTTGCTAGGGTGTTCTACTCTATTTAGGATGGTTGCTAGGGTGTTGTTAGGGTGTTTTAAGGTATTTTGGGTGGTTGCTAGGGTGTTCTGGGTGGTTGCTAGGGTGTTCTGGGTGGTTGCTATGGTGTTGCTATGGTGTTCTAGGCTTTTTTGGGTGGTTGCTATGGTGTTGCTAGGATGTTTTAAGGTATTTTGGGTGGTTGCTAGGGTGTTCTGGGTGGTTGCTATGGTGTTGCTAGGGTGTTCTAGGGTATTTTGGGTGGTTGCTATGGTGTTGCTAGGGTGATTTAAGGTATTCTGGGTGGTTGCTAGGGTGTTCTGGGTGGCTGCTAGGGTGTTGCTAGGGTGTTCTAGGGTATTTTGGGTGGTTGGTATGGTGTTGCTAGGGTGATTTAAGGTATTTTGGGTGGTTGCCAGGGTGTTTTGGGTGGTTGCTATGGTGTTCTGGTGGTTGCTAGGGTTTTCTAGGGCATTTTGGGTGGTTGCTATGGTGTTGCTAGGGTAATTTAAGGTATTTTGGGTGGTTGCTAGGGTGTTCTGGGTGGTTGCTATGGTGTTGCTATGGTGTTCTAGGGTATTTTTGGTGGTTGCTATGGTGTTGCTAGGGTGATTTAAGGTATTTTGGGTGGTTGCTATGGTGTTCTGGGTGGTTGCTAGGCAGTTGCTAGGGTGTTCTGGTGGTTTGCTAGGGTGTTCTAGGGTATTTTGGGGGGTTGCTATGGTGTTGCTAAAGTATTTTAGAAATGTTAGAAAGAAAGAAAGATTAGTTAGAAAGAAATAAAAAGAAAGAAAGTGTAAAGACTCTGGGGCGGATCTAATCCGTGGGGAATTTGCATATCATAATTAATAATTGGTAATTAATAATTATTCATACAAATTTGGATTAGATCAGTCTTACATGTTAATAAAACTCCCGATAAGGGATGATATGTAATTTTACCTGCATGCATGCTTGTGTATCCTTGCACTTAACCACAAGTTGATTGCAATTACCTGCACGGACCACGTCTTACAAAACAGGCTAAATTAATTAGCTCAATTGTCAGACTAATATCTGTGGGAATCCACAATATCATCTTACTTTATAGGATTTCAGGAAAAGCAATTCTGTGGCCACAAGAATTGGGTTTCCTGCCCTATAAACACATACTCTTTAAAGTATCTTTAATTTGTAAGCTTGTTGCTATAAGATCTTTTGGCACTTAAGGGACTTAAATGAGCAAAAAGGCAGTACATCAATCAGATGAATATAATGAATTTAATAAGGCAGAACTACTTATGTATTTACTACGGTTACATGGGATATATGTATTTACAAACATATAAACAACAATACACGATAAGGCATCGATGGACGAGAAATGCATAGAGTGTGGACAATGGAAACACGTGTGAGAGGGGAAGGGACAGAGAGAGAGAGAGAGAGAGAGAGAGAGCATTGGCAACATTCCCCTGACAGTCCCCTGCCTGTGACAACACGAAAACATCATCTTAATACTTCTTAGAAGCTCTATAAAGAGATATACTTAAGTTTCTGGGTCTCTCTGTGTCGCGGCATTCCTGCGCGTGCGTGAGCGGAGTCCTTTAGGAAGCGTCACTGGGTGCTGCTTGGCGCGCGTTGAACGGAGTTTCCAAGTCTTTGGGGTAACATTACCAAAGGAAAATAGTTCGGCTAAGTTTGTTTCACTTTGTGGAAGTGAACAGAGTCGACTACGGAAAACAAAACTTTGACTAACAAAGAAAAGAAATAAAGATCTCTACGGGGAAATCACGCGGAGTTAACGTCACATCTTCGCATGGCTGGTGAAGACGCGTGTGTGCGTCTCTCGCCACGTGGTCACGTGCGCGTGTTTCTCCTTCAAAACGAGCGCGCGCTCGTTTAAAGGTCCCTTGTAGATGGATTTGCTGAAGAGATATGTCACGCGGTGTTCTTTTCACTCGTCGATTGGAATTAAACACGGAGACTTATCTAAGACTGAAAAACACAAACTAAACTAGAAACAAATAAAAGAAAGGCGAAGAGCTCGCCCGGAGGCGAGACCCTACATTTTGACAGTCAAAAGTAACAGAGAGACGAGCGGAGGGGGGAAGCGTCATTTATCACCTTGGAGAAATCCGGCCTCTTCCTGTTGACTTGGCCAATTAGAGGGTTGGAATTTCACAGGCGGGACTTTGGTTTTTATTGCTCTTTGTCTAAGAGAGAGACATTTGAAACCGACGAAATTAGGGTGTTTAAGAGCAGAATCTTCACAATTCTTATAATACTAATGCGTCACAAGTTTAGCAAAATGTAATGTCAATTAACAAATGGGGAATGAAGATTGGAGTTTATCAAGACCAAACTTGCCACAAATGGATTTGGTTAAACATTAGTTGGCCGAGTTTAAAACATTATCGCATTAGAGTTGTCGAGAAACATAGACCAAACCACAAAAAGGCAACTCATGAAATAGGGAACTTAGATACATTGTTCGTACAATTCTCAAGTGGATATATAATAGCATATACTGTATATATATGAATACAGGATTCATTTCTCCTCCTTGGTTAGAATTCAGAGAGGGTGGCAGTTCTGTGAACATTCCTTTGGGTCGTAAACGCCGTTATCTAAGAACACCAGTGATGTTAGTTTTGGTCTCTTTTCACTCCAAAGATGGAAAACATAGTAAACTATATTTTTCATTAACTTCTTACATATATTTGGCTCGAGCAAGTTGAGCGATTTCGTTTAATACCAATCACTCCGTGTTTGTTACGCATACAAGGATATATTTAAACTCTTAGACCTTTATAGAAGTCCGCAAGGTTCAACTACATAACTAACAGTCCTAGATAGACAGGATACAGTATAAACTTCAAACATACAGGAATACATCATGTTTACATTTCATAATCACTCATTTCTGGGTTTTAATGTTGTAGATGCATATATGTGTGTGTGTGTGTGTGTGTGTGTGTGTGTGTGTGTGTGTGTGTGTGTGTGTGTGTTGTCCATTTGCGCATCTGGCATTCCTTCCTCGCTGGGGGGGGGGGTTGGAGATAACGGTCTTCTTGGATGTTGGCTCGCGAACAAATCAGGATCGCGCGAGGATCTCTGTGGGGACTCATTACGCTGTAAAGGTGTCACAAACTAATCTACCCTCCAGACTGGCTGGCGCTAACGGAAGATTTAGAATTGGAAGAGTCATAGGTTGGGGCTTTAGAAACCCCTGTTAACGTGTGTTTATTGTGTTAAGGAATGCTGACTCCATGATTCTGCGCTCATACCCTACAAAAGATTAGGTAGAAAGAAAGAACATTTAGAAAGGAAATAGATAGGTTAGAAAGAAAGAAAGGTTTGAAAGAATTGTTAGATATAAATGTTAGAAAGAAATAAATAAATAAAGATTAGTAAGAAAGAGAGAAAGAAAAAAGAAAGATAAGGTAGAAAAAAGATTAATTAGAAAGAAAGAAAGAAAGGACAGATTAGTAGGAGAGATCAGTTAGAAAGAAAGAAAGAAAGAAAGAAAGAAAGAAAGAAAGAAAGAAAGTAAAATTATGTAGAAAGAAAGAAAGAAAGAAAGAAAAATATCAGTTAGAAAGAAAGATTAAGTAGAAAGAAAGACAGAAAGGAAAGAAAGAAAGAAAAAAGTAAGCAAGAAAGAAAGAAAGATTAGTTAGAAAGAAAGAAAGATTGGTTAGAAAGAAAGATTAGTTAGAAAAGAAAGAAAGATAGATTAGCTGGAAAGAAAGATTATTTAGAAAGAAAGAAAGATAAAAAGATCAGTTAGAAACAAAGATTATTTAGAAAGAAAGAAAGATAAAAAGATCAGTTAGAAAGAAAGATTATTTAGAAAGAAAGAAAGATAAAAAGATTAGTTAGAAAAGAAAGAAAGATAGATTAGTTAGAAAGAAAGAAAGATAGAAAGATTAGTTAGAAAGAAAGAAAGATTAGTTAGAAAGAAAGAAAGATAGATTAGTTAGAAAGAAAGAAAGAAAGAAAGATTAGTTAGAAAGAAATAGATTAGTTAGAAAAGAAAGATAGATTAGTTAGACAGAAAGATAGAAAGAACGATAGATTAGTTAGAAAGAAAGAAATATTAGTTAGAAAGAAAGAACGAAAGATAGATTAGTTAGAAAGAAAGAAAGAAAAAGATAGATAGATAAAATAGTCAGATGATAGATAGATGGATCGATAGATAGATAGATAGATAGATAGATAGATAGATAGATAGATAGATAGATAGATAGATAGATAGATAGATAGATAGATAGATAGATAGATAGATAAAATAGTCAGATGATAGATAGATAAAATAGTCAGATGATAGATAGATAGATAGATAGATAGATAGATAGATAGATAGATAGATAGATAGATAGATAGATAGATAGATAGATAGATAGATGAGTTTATTAGTTTAAATGAGTCTCAATGGATCATATAGTATATAGAATGGCAGTTTGATTCAGACTAGGGCTTCAAGGAGTTTAGATTTGAATTTTTGGCAGTTGGCCAGTTTGAAAATCTGAACATTCCGCAATGTTAAATCAATGGGAGTTTTTTCCGAGTTTGATCGTCATTTTTAGGAAAACCGTAAGTCCGATCAGTTAGAAAAGATATAGCACACTAAGTCAGAACAGTTTGAGTGTCTGAGCCGAGTTTGGAGTTTGTAGAGTTAAAGCTCTAGGAGGAGTTAGAGTCAGAAATTTTAGCGCTCATAAAAAGAATAATAACTAGAAACAGAGCATTTCCTGCGGAACATGCGTGTGAATGCTTAAAATGCTTAACTGAAATGCAAAGAAAGAAAGAAAGAAAGAAAGAAAGAAAGAAAGAAAGAAAGAAAGAAAGAGAAAGAAGGATTAGTTAGAAAGAAAGAAAGATGGATTAGTTAGAAAGAAAGAAAGATGGATTAGTTAGAAAGAAAGAAATATGGATTAGTTACAAAGAAAGAAAGATTAGGTAGAAAGAAAGAAAGAAAGAAAGAAAGAAAGAAAGAAAGAAAGAAAGAAAGAAAGAAAGAAAGAAAGAAAGAAAGAAAGAAAGAAAGAAAGAAAGAAAGAAAGAAAAAGAAAGAAGGATTAGTTAGAAAGAAAGAAAGATGGATTAGTTAGAAAGAAGGAGATTAGGTAGAAAGAAAGAAAGAAAGATTAGGTAGAAAGAAAGAAAGAAAGAAAGAAAGAAAGAAAGAAAGAAAGAAAGAAAGAAAGAAGGATTAGTTAGAAAGAAAGAAAGATGGATTAGTTAGAAAGAAAGAAAAATGGATTAGTTACAAAGAAAGAAAGATTAGGTAGAAAGAAAGAAAGAAAGAAAGAAAGAAAGAAAGAAAGAAATAAAGAAAGAAAGAAAGAAAGAAAGAAAGAAAGAAAGAAAGAAAAAGAAAGAAGGATTAGTTAGAAAGAAAGAAAGATGGATTAGTTAGAAAGAAGGAGATTAGGTAGAAAGAAAGAAAGAAAGATTAGGTAGAAAGAAAGAAAGAAAGATTAGGTAGAAAGAAAGAAAGAAAGAAAGAAAGAAAGAAAGAAAGAAAGAAAGAAAGAAAGAAAGAAAAAGAAAAAGAAAGAAGGATTAGTTAGAAAGAAAGAAAGATGGATTAGTTAGAAAGAAAGAAAGATTAGGTAGAAAGAAAGAAAGATTTCAAAAAGTTGAATACAACGTTAATAGCTTAAAGATTTCTCAACATTTTAAAGTTGAAATGACAAAAATAGCTGAAAGTATGCAGAAGTAGTGGGCTTTGAAAGCAGAAGGAGCATAAAGCAGGATTTGAAGAATTCTCCATTGACTTACATGTTAAAAAAAATGCACAAAAAGATTAATAATTTAAAAAGTATAAAAGTTATAAAAAAGAAAAATAATAGCACACATGTCCTTGAAAAGCTGAACATTTTGATACTTGAATGGTTTTTGTAGCACAAAGTAGAGAGGAGTTGAAAGCGACCACGGAAGAATACGGAATAATAATAATAAAGATTTGGATTTCAATAGTGTGAATGCTTGAAAGCATTCATAAGTTCATAAGTGTATGAATTCATGAGTTTATAAGTGTATGAGTTTATGAGTTTATAAGTGTACAAGTTTATGAGCTTAGAGTTGATAAGTTTTAATGAGTAAGAGTTCAGAGTTTATTAATTTATGAGTTTAAGAGTTCATAAGTTTATGAATTCATGAGTTCATAAGTTATGAATTCATGAGTTTATAAGTGTACAAGTTTATGAGTTTAGAGTTTATAAGTTTATGAATTCATGAGTTTATAAGTGTACGAGTTTATGAGTTAAGAGTTTATAAGTTTAAATGAGTAAGAGTTCAGAGTTTATTAATTAATGAGTTTGAGTTCATAAGTGTATGAATTCATGAGTTCATAAGTGTATGAGTTTATAAGTGTATAAGTTTATGAGTTTAGAGTTTATAAGTTTAAATGAGTCTAAGAGTTCAAGTTTAGAGTTGATTAATTTATTATGAGTTTAAGAGTTTAAGTGTAGATAGAAAATTGTCAAAGATAGATTAGTTTATTAGTTTAAATGAGTCTCAATGGCTCATATAGTATATAGAATGGCAGTTTGATTCAGACTAGGGCTTCAAGGAGTTTAGATTTGAATTTTTGGCAGTTGGCCAGTTTGAAAATCTGAACATTCCGCAATGTTAAGTCAATGGGAGTTTTTGCCGAGTTTGACCGTTAGTCCGATCAGTTAGAAACAGTGTTAATTTTGGCAGCCATTTTTGATTTAGTCTAGTTACAATTCTGAGTCCGAATAATCCAGGAGCATTACAGCACATAAAATAAATTCTACAAAACTTGATCCAATAGTACCAAAAACACAAAACAATTCTGTATTGCAAATTTGTACATGACACTGTTAGACCAGAATGTAACCTTCCTTAAAATTGGTCCCAAATAGTTAACTACGACTGATTAATTAAGAATAATTTTATACATTACATTGGCGAAAACTGTTTTAATAGTTTCTCGTGTATTAATAGTTTCTTGTGTATTACACTGACAATATGCCGGCACATTTGGTTTGGCAGAAGTCATATTGATCTCAAAGGAGCCAAGAGTTAAACCAGTTATGATCGGCGAAAACACATGGCCATCATCAGATGCAGAGATTTTGCCTGTTTACATAAAATATCTGTCAGTTCATCTGTCAATTGTTCATTATACATAGAGTGCAACAGTGCCTCCCCCTATTTTTCATTCTTATTTCCCATAGTGATTTAAAAAAATATATATTTATATATAAATATGCAAAATATGCATATATAGCTTATACAAACATTTCAGTGTTTTGAGAGGGTAGGGAGATTATGTTATTCGCAGTGCTTCATGGGAGTGGGCAGAGCTATTTTGGAGTGTGTATAAAATAGGCCTATGCACATATAAGTATGTCTGACTAAAATAATCTCTAAATAAGATTTAAAACGGAATAAATCCAAAACATTTATTTTAAGGTCCTTTATGGAAACCCCGCAGCTTAAATAAACGATGCTGCAGATTTCAGTTACATCAGATAAAAAAATACAACAGTTAAAACAACATAGCATAATGCAAAATAAACATTGCTGTAAAGCAGTCAAGTTAAACTGATACTTTTGTGATATGGTTTAAAAAAAACTTAGCATAATGAACATAAAAAAATTTGTACATTTTTAAAATCATACTTTATGATAAATTAATATAGTAGATACATGTTAATATCTGTATCACATCAATATCATAATACAATGCTCCATATTTAAAAAAAAATCATACTTTGATTAATTAATATAGTAGATACATGTTAATATCTGTATCACATCAACATCATAATACAATGCTCCATATTTTTAAACCCTGTAGCGTTTATACGCCCGTATAAATATAACTAATTATTATTCATAACGGATTATGATCAATAATTAATTATTTAATTATTTTCAGAATTTACTGTAGCAGAATCAATAGAATGATAATTTTTTCAGTTCATCCAATGAACGGAAAGCATAAACAATTATTAATTCTAGGAAATATAATATCTTGCTGGCCAAGAAAGACTAATTCCCAGCTAACAGCTAAATTTAGAAATAATTCAAGGGTAAAAGCATTGGTAGCTTGATCGCTGTTCAAGACACTAAATCTGTAAGCACATAACACAAGACAATTATCTTTAAAATATAAACAAGACTTTATTGATTATCCTAGAACATAAAACTAATATCTAACACAAACACACGCACACAAACATTCATACGAGTTGCAGAAAGAAGAGAGTGAGGAAAGAATGAGTTTTAAGAGTGAGATGGTGAAATCCCAAGTTTCTATATACACTTATAAGACATGACCTGAACGAACCATCAATCATTAATTTAACCCTTCTATTGTTTCTTAGGCGGGTTATGCAATTTTATAAATATACACCAGTTTAGTCTGGAGGCTACTTGCTTGTCCTTGCGTTGCTTTTGGGGATTCCTTTTCCATAGTAAAGGGGGTTTCCCGGTCCGTTAGTTTGGCTGATCTTCTCTTGTGCCTGGATAGATCTTGGACAGCCAGTCACGTGGTGTGTTGGCGCGGATGAATGAAAATCTTTGAAGTTGGAAGCTGGTTTTGCAGTTGAAACGTTAAAACGAAACTTAACTTAGAACCGAGACTTTTAACAAGAAAATAAAGAAAAACTGAGGAAAGAAAGAAAATTTAGACGAGAGTAGATGATGATGGCTTGAATGAAACTGTTGAAACCCGTTCTTCTGATCTTAATTTGGGTTCTTTGTCTCTACGCGTCTACATGGTTAATATAACCATCGTCTGCTCCACCCGACTTGTTGTTCTGCCGAGACCTTTTTCGAGAGAGAGCTCGCCCGACTTCTGTTCAATTCTTCTAGCGCATTATTCTACTAAAGTCCTGTTCGGGTCTAAGGTTTTAAACTCAAGTGTTTTGTCCCACCTCCTGGAGGAATTTGGAATTCAGACAATAAGATACTATATGGTTATTTGAGAATGGGGTCTTTTCTAGTTCGTCAAGAATTGTTTTGTGATGATTGTATGCATTTTTTTATGAAAAGTCTCTTGTCTCTGTGATTTTTAAGAGGTCTCAACAATGAGGTCATTCAAAGGTCTTCAAGAAGGGGGAAGTCTGTTTTACATCTCTGTCATGGGACCTTGGTCCTTAAGAAAGTCGTAGTCTGTTAGTCGCAGGGGTCAGGTAACCTCTTGTTAGGGCCTCTTGTTTCACCATTTCTGAACAGATCTCTTTTGCCAAATTATAAAACATTGACAACGTTCTTCCTTTAGTTAAACAATAAAAGGTCCTTCCGGTTGCAGATTCTCTGGAGCCTATGGCTCTGGGTCTGGTGATTTGATTCTGGAATGTGAAGACTCTTTGTGGGATTATGTATGAACAGTCACCTAAAAGCTTCAATTGTGTTTGGTTCATTCTCATTGTCGCTACATATCCCCCCTTCGTTCGATGATGGGTTGAGAAGAAGACATCAGTGAACGCTGGAGAAATGGGTAGAGGAAGCAAACACACACAGCAAACAACAAGACAACACCTCCATGACTGGTCACTTTACTGGTGCAGGGCATTAGATTATCTAGGCCTAAACAGGTTAACTCTCACAATATAGTCAATCACGTTAAATAAAGTTTAGTTCAATTTTAGGACCGTTATTCTAGTTCTGGTACGGTGATCGATCAACTTTGTGACTAAATTTGATTTGTTTGTTTTATTCTCTTCTAAATTGTTCTAGGTTTAGACCAATTTACCTTTCAATTTGTGATACGAATGATGCAGGGAGTTCTCTGGCTCACATTCGTTTTAAGGTGACTTACAAATATAGGAGTGGTGTGTCAATCCTATTATTGTGACCTTGACCCTTAGGGGTGGACAGGTGATTTCCATTACACGAGAGTAGATGTTAAAACTTCATGCTGATTTGTACTCGGCTTTCGCCAAGATAATCACCAACTAAGACGTAGCTTTACAGTAACCTATGCTTCTCCATCCATTTACGCTTCTTTCCATCTGGTGACGTGAATCTTCTGTCTGGTGTTAATACAGTGTATAGCGCGTCAGCACACACAACGGCTGCAACCACAGTGCGGTCCCCCCATAACAACCCTCTGGATTGAGCGGAGTAGGGAACATCTCTAGGGTCTTCAAGTGGGCACCTTCCGTCCTCAGTGTTTCGTCGACTAGCCCACGACACCTCAAGAGGGCTCGACAGTGACTCTGGCGTCCCAGAGTCACCCCCCTCCGTCCCCCACTCAACTCAGCCCAGGTTACTGACCTCTACTTCCCTCTTGCTGCTGAGACCTAACCACAATCTCACAATCTCTCCGCAACCCAACCATACGCGCCAACCCATTTGACTAAGGCTGTCGAGCCCCACTGGTGCGTTAATATGCAGTTTCAGTGGCAACGGTTCCGTATGGCATACCACCTACCACAAAACACAATATCTGCCCAACCACCCGTCATTCACGCAATAAACACAGGAACGTAATGACTGTAAATACTATACAACCTATACAAATAAACCAACAGTTGCTGCTGAGACCTAACCACAATCTCACAATCCCTCCGCAACCCAACCATACGCGCCAACCCGTTTGACTAAGGCTGTCGAGCCCCACTGGTGCGTTAATATGCAGTTTCAGTGGCAACGGTTCCGTATGGCATACCACCTACCGCAAAACACAATATCTGCCCAACCACCCGTCATTCCCAATATACACAGGAACGTAATGACTGTAAATACTATACAACCTATACAAATAAACCAACAGACCTTTCAAGTTTTCAAGAATTCTACGAAACCGTAGCATGGCGGCCTGTACACAGCCAGCTAGAATCTTTCCGTCTCAACCACAGCCAGTTGCTGCTCCTTTCTGCTGCTTCAGATAAGTTCTTTACTGTACGACGCAACTCTTGGCCACTGAATCCGACGTCTCTGAGGAACCGGGTTGTAGAGTGTGCCACAAAACCACGACAACCCACTTCCACTGGATAAACCTGGACTCTCCATCCTCGCTGTTCTGCTTCAGTGGCCAGATGAGCATACCGCAGTTTCTTCCTCTCATATGCCTCATCTACTGCATCCTCCCATGGCACTGTTAACTCTATCAGTTGAACAATGCGTGCTGATCTAGACCACAAAACAATATCTGGTCGTAGGTTAGTGGTGGCAATCTCAGGTGGAAAAATAAGCCGTTGATCAAGATCAACCAGCATCTTCCAGTCCCTAGCAGCTTCCAGTTGTCCTGGGCGAGAATTGGTGTTAGCACCTTTTCTTGGTGGTTGCTCGCCTGGGCGGTGGAATATTGTCTTCTGCGTGTAATGTTTTGCTAGAACAGGCGGCAATTTATTGGTCATACTACACTTGCCTTCCAATGCTAAAACCAAACATCGCAATACTTGGTCATGGCGCCAAGTAAACCGACCCTGGCTAAGAGCCACCTTACATCCTGTCAAAATGTGCCTTAATGTGGCAGGTGATGAACACAAAGGACAAGATGGATCCTCTCCTACCCAGAGGTTTAGGTTCTGCGGTGATGGGAGGACATCATATGTTGACCTAATAAGGAAACTGATCCTACTCTCTTCCATTGACCAAAGGTCTTGCCAGCCCATTTTGCGTTGTTCCACACTCTCCCATCTCATCCACTCTCCCTGCTTGGCCTGGGAAATGGCCTTTATACATCTCATCCTCTCCTCCTGCTTTCGCACCTCGTTGACTACCAGCTTCCTCCTTTGGGCTGGGCCTGCCTTGTACCATTTAGGAGGAGCTAAACTGAGCCCAAAACCCCCTCTTCCATGCTGTACCTGTCCCACGATATCCCCAATTTGAAGGTCAGCCTTTGCCTCTACTACAGATTTCTTTGCTGACCACTTTTTACCTAATAAAAGAAGAAGGAAAGGAAGGAAGAAGTAAAACAAAACAAACCAGTTGAGTGTTCCTGAAAGGACTTATAACTACGGTTGCGCAGCTAAGGTGTCAGGTATCATCATGTAATGAGAGGTGTTCTCAGGTGTACTTGTTGGATGGGTAGTTACCATGTTCCCTATGGTAAGTGTAGCTAAGTTGTTAAGCTAGTTTCTGAAATTAGTTTCTACCTGTGGGTGAAAACATATTTGTTGAATGTTTTGCACGGTAGAGGTGGATAACTTCTGTATGTTAGTGTGTATGTTAGGGGTGTTGTGTAGTGCATGTATGTATGTATGTATGCATGTATGGTCAGATCTGTTTCAGTCTGTTTTGCTCCCCCCTTTGCTTGATGGCTTAGCTCTGATGAGTTGTTGCATCTTTGCCTTGGAAAAGGGATCTTCTGTGATCTGCTGGGGGTCAATCCAGTAAGGCAGGAAGTTCTCTGGCAGACATTGGGAGGCAGTTTGGCAAGGATGTGTGAAGATGTAGTGCGAAACTTGGTCTCCGTTGTTGCATTCCTCCGATGATGCCTTCTGGTTGTGGCAGACTTTCTGACCTTCTGTGCTTACTGTTGTTGCTGTAGCACACACATGGTTCTTGAGTTTGGAGCTCGTTTGGTGGTTTCATTATGAGTGATGGGTAGCCAGGATGGTGTTTTCTGGTACTTCTGGGTGTTTGTCAGTGGTTGACTGTGAGAGACCACTTTGTTCTGTGTTGTTGTAGAACAAGTGGTCGTCATCTTCATTATGAAGGTGTATCAGATGAATCGGTGGTCTTCCGTTCCATCGCCATCCTGTTCGTCATCCATGTTTAACTCATTTCCGATAAAAACTTTCAGTTGCCTCATTAGTTGCTCCATGTCCTCTGAGGGTAAACTGCCTGGTTCTTGGGCATACTCGGTGCTGTGTTTAACTGAGTGGTGCCAAGGTGGGTCTCGTTGTTGAGTACCCACATGGAGTGCTTCTGGATGCGTTGGTTGGTGGCCTTTGGATGTCCAGTTAGGTTTCCAGTGGTTTCCTTCGTGTGGGTTACTTGAGAAGCGTGGCTGGTCCCATGACTTTTCCATGCAGTTCGTGTGGTATCTGTCAGCGGCATGGGAGTCACTTTCTCTGTGCTTCTTACAAAGAACTGTGTTGTCATGCCACTGGTTGTCTTCCAGTGCAAGACTTGTGTTGGCTGAAGGAGTTTGAAACTGTGGATGTTTTCAAACCTTTCTTTGAGGACATCTTTTGTTTGATGTAGGCCTTGTGTGTCAAGTCAAGTAGCTGTTGGATTGTCATTGTGTCGGCACTGGCCATGACACCAAGATGATAACTCAATCCCGGGTGCAGGTTTCTCAGGAAGAGGGTTTTGAAGTTCACATCCTCTTCATGTTCAGGTTTGTTATGTGCACCAAAGTAAGCTTGTCGAAAGCGGTGGTAGTAGGCTTGGGGAGTCTCTAGTCGACCTTGTTTGGTTTCCAAGGCGATTAACACACCATGTTCCGACTCTGGGCCTGTGAACTCTTTAATCAGTGTCTCACATAGCAGCTGGTAGTTTGACTTGACATGAGCAGGTTGTCAGTCTAGGAAGCTTCGTACCTCTGGACTGGATGTGGATCTGAGGAGGTAGAACCTGTCTCTGTCAGTCATATGTGGTCTCACCTCTAGGTGGAAGTTGATATCTCGGATGTAGGTCTGGATGTCGGGACCCTCTGTGGAGTTCGGGTTGAACTGAGTGATATTCTTAACCAGCTGGTTGAGATCTTTAAAGGTCATCCCCTGGGCAGCTTTGGAGTCTGCCTGGATGAGCTCTCGTTGCTCGTTGGCAGTGAACAGTTCTGTGGTGAAGGCCTGTGACGTTTTGGGTTGTGGCCATTCACTTCTTTCACTGTATGCCAGTTCTTGGATGGAGGACTCTGTTCTGCTCAGCAGGGGTGATGCTGAGGGAGGTCTCTCCCTTCTTGGCTCTGGTTCCTGTTGGAAAATGTGCTGGAGTTCATCTCTGACCGTGTAGAGCTTGTCGTTGGCGTCATCTCGCTGTTGGGTCAGACGGTCCATTTCAACGCTGCACCTTTCCAGGTGGTCTTTCAGAGCATTCATTTCAGAGTTCTTATCTTTAATGTCAGCTTTGGCTTTCTCTAGCTGATGTTCAGCAGACTCGAGTTGGTTTACCAGGTGCTTCTGAACAGTCTTTAATTCTTGTTTGTCACGTTCAGTGACTGCAAGGGCTTCTTGGAGCTTGTCGAGTTGTTTCTTTGTTTCTTGCTCCACTTCATCAGGCACTTTGAGTTTGTCTTGAGCTTTTGCTTTGAGTTGGTCTGTGCAGTGTTGAGTGTGCATCAGCTCTCTCAAGAACTCAGTGGTCTGACACTTGAAGTCATCCTGGACTTTCACTTCCAGCTTGTCTATGCGGCTCTGGGCACGTGTCAGCTCCTCCTGAAAGTGGGTGATGTGCTTGTCACTTAGTTTCAGCTGGGCTGTGAAGGCATTGCTTACGGAACAAGTGATCTTGGTTTGTTCCACATGGTTGTGGTTCTGGCTTGTATCATGTGTCAGGAATCTTCTCAGAATTATGATTATTATTAAAAATAATAACAGTTCAATTGTCTTTGGTGTGAGGCAGTCTGTAATGCCTCTGAGCCAGGCGTCCGGGTCGTCCCTTTGGGCAGTGGGGTTGGTCGTCCACGACATGTTGGTACGCTGGGGTGAAGAGACTGACACAGACCTGTGTGGAATGTAAGCCTATATGTGGTTGAACAGCTAAGTGTCGTTTCAGTGACGGTACACCAATAGTGAAATGTTGTAATGTCTACGTGTTGGTCTCAGTGTAGACAGGTAGGCTAGCGATGGGGAAACTTCGTCACTCAACTGAGTGAGGGAAAGAGAGAGAAAAAGGTTAAAACAAATCTCATTTGTAAGTTTTTTTTTTTCAATGGGAGAAATATTTTTTTTATGAATATTTTCTATCAATGAAAAGCTGGTTTCAACTCGTGATGTGAGGACTATGTCACTCAACTGAGTAAGGGAAAGAGAGAGAGAGAGGTTAAAAACCAATTTTTAAAAAAACAAGAAAGAAAATTCTTAACTAGGAGAAATATTATTTTTCTTGTAAATGCTTCCTATCAAAGAGAATCTGTTTCCAGAAAGGTACACAATATTATTGTTTATGTTTACAACCAAAAGTAATACAACAATAATGCTGATACCTCTTTTCTGAGTTTGACAGGATTGACACCACACACCGTCAGTTGGACCGCTTAGAGCAGGGATGCCTTGAAAGCGACGGTTGCTCAACACTTGTCTCTGTTAATTGATCTTGGATGAGATGTCAAATTGTAAATTGCGTAAACAGATGCAGGGAGAGTATGGAGAACAGAGAGGGTTTGATTAAAAATCAAATACCTAATGGTTTCTTTGGAAAGATTATCTTTATCTTTCTTTTGAATCGATTGATGGTTCTCCCAGGTATTTTCCCTACAAGTGTGTAGAATGGGATTTAATAAAGCAGGACAGCACAGGAAAGATGCGAGAAGGGAAGGAGGGAAGGAGATTGGATCCTCAAATGGCTCCTGGAGCCTTTGTCAATCTACGAGTATAGAATTGACAGTTGCCAAACAACTAAACATTCACAAATAAAACTTTGTAAGATAGGGTTATCTCTGATTTATTTGAAGCTCGTAGTGAGATACCAATGTCTCCTATTGAGGCTGAGGTGTGTTACTCCCAAGCTAAAGTAAAAAAAAGGTAAGGAAAAGGTAATAAAGATGAAAGAAAGTCATAATGATAATGGATAAAATAAGAAAAAGGGAAATTAAATAAAGAGGTAAATGAATAAGTAAAATAGAATGGTTAAGTTTATAACCACAACTGAAAGAAATGAGGACAGGAGGATACAACGCAATAACAATAAGGAGCAAGTATATGTCTAACAATATTTTGTAATAGGGAAAATGTTTGTGGAATAAGTTCTTAACTTTCAAAGTTTAAGACTTATTCGCCTGAAGTGATTAGATCTAAAAGAGAAATTTAGAAATTATGAAATTAGATTTATTAAAAATAAATCGAGAAATCATTATAAATTACCTGTTTAGGAAAATAAAATTTTCATTTTCATTTAATATTTCCTCTTTTAACTCAAATTCAAATTTGACAATTTATAATCATAAACCAGTATTTTCTTTTTCAAGTAAAATGCAGGTAAAGGAATTAATAATCGCAAACGACTTCCTTTTCACAGAAAATATGGGTGAAGATATGAGAAAGGTAAATAAGAAAGAAGAAAAGACCAACAAATGTAGAGTCAAGGTGTTTAAATGGTTAAATCCCTTTAACGTTGTTCACACAGACACTGTATACCACTGAGGTTAGTACTGCTGATAACCGTAAATAATGCTTAAGGCTTTAGCATATAGGCCTCACTGTAACACCTGCTTAGGTTAGCTTAGCAAAGGGGTAGCTAGCTTAGCCACCAAAGGGTTTGTTTACAAAGTGGCCAGATCATGCGAGGAAGCGTTGGTTAAGACTTCCGTGTCACGATCGTAACTAGGGCAACCAAACAAACGCTAGTGGGCAAACATGTGAATTGCAACAGTTTGTAAACAGTTACGCATAACATGAAATGTCGGCGCATTTCAACAATGTTTAAAGAATATGCACGTACAGTCGATCATATCACGTGAAATGTCGGCGCATTTCAAACTGTACAAATAAGGGACACCACTCGTAGCTGTTCTTACGACGTGGGGCTTCACTCAGTTTTTTAAGAGTGAGTTAACTTTAAAGGACAGCTTTGCGCTGTAAAATAGATGGGAAAAAAGCGATCTCGGGCGGATCGTCTCTGTGCAATGTTATCTGAGCACACAAAACAACAGGGTTCTTCACTGTTGGTTAGTTTCAACGACAAGCTTTACTTGAACACAATAAAAATAACTCTTATTCAACTACACTCGGACAGACGTAGTGTTTGCACGATAATTCATTGAACAGACAACCATACAAGCAAACATAGACAAACAGCTGTTTATTACTGGGATTGCAATGGAACACGCATTGACAATCAGATAAATATAACTGCTTCTATGTTTATCACGGATCGCAGTGGAACACGCACTGTGAATCGGATAAAAATATATAACGTTAGATGAGGAACACGCTCATCGCTCTGTGAAGAGAATATTCGTTCTTATATGGTTATTTTAATTACTGCAGTATAATTTCGTTAAGCTCTCTGGCTGATACACACAAGTATAGCTTTGAAAGACGCTGGAACACGCAGACGTCAGCAAGCTATAATCAAGGTATTTCAGAAATTGAGGAACACGCTCAATTCTTACCTTATTGTTGTGTGCTATTTTATATCTTGGGTATATCCCTCCTCGTCTCCTCGTTCCTCTGTCCTCCATCCTATGACCCGGAAACCGATCGAGCTCAGCCATCTTGAAGGACATCTCAATTCTGTGGGTGCTTCTCATTTCTTATTTGTGCATCCTCGTTTCCTTTCCTCGCTTCCTTTCCTAGCGTCTCAGCTCCACCCCCTGTAGGTTTTGAGGGAAGGACGCAAGGAAAGAAAATGAGGATGGAGGAATGGAATGAAAGCTTTTTTTATACATTGGAATACTTGATCACTCGAGCGTCACTTCATAGCGTCATCAGCAGCGCTCAAAGGATCTGCCCTTATGTTGTTGAAGTTTGTTTATTTAAGAAATTCATAATAAATAATAATAAAGCAAGATACCCTGTTGAAATATGTGTAATGTGCGGTTTATATAAACTGCAATGGTAAAGTATACATTAAAACAGATTGTGATCGATTGAAGGGGGAGGAGAATGTATACGCGCGTCACGTTTAGTCGATAAAACTCTTCCTCATAGGATACACCTGTGTATCCTCGCTCATGACCCCTCTGCAAGCCTCCTCACTCCTCGATCCTCGCCTCCTCGCGGTGCAATTAGAGGGTGCTTCTCAATATCCCTCCTCGTTCCTCTGTCCTCCATCCTATGACCCGGAAACCGATCGAGCTCATCTTGAAGGACATCTCAATTCTCTAACTGCACCGCGAGAAGCAGACTCTCGAGGTACGGATCTCTCATCCGCACAAAATCAAAAGATAAATTACTTCGTATAAGGTCCTTCCGGTTGCAGATTCTCTGGAGCCTATGGCTCTGGGTCTGGTGATTTGATTCTGGAATGTGAAGACTCTTTGTGGGATTATGTACGAACAGTCACCTAAAAGCTTCAATTGTGTTTGGTTCATTCTCATTGTCGCTACAACCCATACTTTGATAAATTAATATAGTAGATACATTTTAATATCTGTATCACCAGTTACAGCAGATAAAAATACTAATAGCATAATGTGGATAAAACAAATACGTAGCCTGGGCTATTTAAAACACTAGTGAATTATACCGTCTTTTCCTTATGTATAAACAATTTTTCAAATTAAACATCATTGCATAATACAGATAAACAGCACCGTAGCATAAATTAATTATAGAGAAAGTACTCACTGTTTTGCATTTTTCATGAGGTGGTCATAGAAGAGAGGGTGCAAAAGTTTTTGGTCCAGACATGGGGTATGGCACATGTCCATGTGTCTTGGCTATTTTATAGCCTTTTACAGTAAGAGCCTGTGGAAAACTATGATGAAAACGGCGGAGCTGTGTGTCCACTATATTCTTTCAGTACTCTATGAATGGAACTGTTTAGGTTCAAGGCCAATTCACATTCCCAGGGGGTAGGCAGACCTTTTTATTACACGAGCGCCATATTTCACTGATAACTGTCACTCCTGAAAATAAGTCTTATGAATTAAAAGTAATTTATTACCGGTGGTACGAAAACAGCGATGATATCACTTATTTGTCACGCACACTGTCCATTCTGGCAGGCACTACCTGTGTGATTTTTTTCTTCAACCCTGGTGAAAATGTAAGATGATTTTATTTTTATCTAAATCTAACATAATTGGTACAGTAAATTTGTAAAATATTTATTTTAAATGAACAGAATGCTTTTCAACTTCAGTAATTTAGTAAGATTTTTTAATGAACAGCATGATTTTCAACTTCAGTAATTTAGTAAGATTTTAAATGAACAACATGCTTTTCAACTTTAGTTAAATTAGTAAACTATTAATTTATATATGATATATTTTAATTTATACACTTTTAAAGGAACACAATGCTTTTCAACTGTTGTGTAAGATATTTCTCAATGGGCTCAGGCACGTGTCACAAAAACAGATACCAGGCCAGCCACACGCTGGTGTGACAGAGAGAAAAGACTTCTCTCCTTGGGTTTTTCACTTGTGGGGTTTTTTTCAACCGTGGTGAAACAGTAAGATGATTTAATTTTTGTTTAATTTATATACTTTTAATTGAACAGCATGGTTTTTCAACTTGAGTCAGTGTCAAATATTTGTGAATGACTAAATGTAAATTTTATAACCATTTCATTTAAATGAACATAATGCTTTTTCAACTTCTCTGTCAGATAAACTTCTAACGTCCTCAGCAATGCGGAGGGAGGGGAATTCCTGCTTTGACACACACACACACACACACTGACACACACACATACATAGACGCGCGCTCCCTATGTTTTGAGTCAGTGTGAGATCATTCATACATTGCATTGTTTTTTTTCTTCTTCAACTCTAATACATTTTTAACTGTTTGCAATATTTTGTGACTCCATTTTATTTAAACTTTTTGAGGAGGTTTTAGATAAGCTGTATGTTTTTTTCTTCAACTCTCTAATACATTTTTAACTGTTTGGAATATTTTTGTGGCTCCATTTTATTTAAACTAAAATGCTTGCTTCAGTGAATAGTCCTACATTTATTAAAACTTTTTGTGTGAGGTTTTATTTTATATTCTATTACAGAACAGATAAACTTCCACAATTTTTTCTTATCACTTTCACAGCTGCCCCGTGATAAAGCTCAGGGATATGTAGGGGCAGTGACAAAACAACAAATTCAAACGATCAAACTAACTGTCACATCACTTTGTAACTGTAACATCAAAGCTTATGTTAACATCAAAGGCCAATACCTCCCTTTTCTTTATCAAACTAACTTCAAACGATCAAACTAACTGTCACCATCCATCATTTTGACAGAAAGTGTAACCGCAAGGGGCGGAACTAGATCAAAGTTCATAACTAGGAAAACTAGGTCAAAGGTAACAGGAAGGGACGGAACCGGAAGGGGCGGGACAGGAAGGGGAGGGGACCGGAAGGGGCGGGTCAAGGTCAAAGGGTAGCCACGCCCACCTGTCAATCAATCATTTTGACAGGTGGTATAGGCTATTTACTACTAAAGTAAATAGGCTGCATACAATTCTAACATCTGGCCTTGGCACTTTTTCTCCTCTGATGTCACGTGCACTGTAAGAAATTTACTGTAAAATATACAATAACTTACTGGCAACTTCGGTTGCCAGTAAGACTGTAAAAATTTACAAGAGTCCTGTAAATCATTAACTACAACTGTACTGTTAAATTTACAAGAGTCCTGTAAATCATTAACTACAACTGTACTGTTAAATTTACAAGAGTTCTGTAAATCATTAACTACAACTGTACTGTAAAATTTACAGTCTTACTGGCAACCAAAATAACTACAATTGTACCGTAAAAACACAGCACACTGCTGTATATATATGTATATCCTGTAAAATTGTCCTTACAGCTGTAACTCTAAAATTAGTCGAAATAATGTTTATGAATGCAAGAGAAATTACAAGAGCAACTATGAACTTACATGTACTGCTATACATTTTACAGTAAAGCATTTGCTGTGGAATTCAATTCACTATAACAGCAGTGAAAAATCTCAACTGTAGTTAGTGTAAACATACGTTTGCTGTAAGTTTCAGCCTTTTTGTCAAATAAAACTCACAATAACAGGTTTTCATAAATATAACAAATTTATTGTGCAATAATGCTGTTTAACATAAGCACCAGATTATATATATTTGGAGAAATAAAAATGGAGATTGCACATTAAATGAAAGGCTTTAGCCTTGGAAAGAACAACTGAGAACAGAAGGATTTAAAGGATTAGTTCATCACAAAAAGAAAATTTCCTGATAATTTACTCACCCCAATGCCATCCAAGATGTTCATGTTTTTCTTTCTTCAGTGGAAAAGAAATTAAGTTTTTTGAGGAAAACATTTCAGGGTTTTTCTCCACACAATGGATTTCAACCGCAACCCTAACCCTAACATGTTGAAGTCCAAATCCATGCAGTTTCAAAGGGCTTTAAAGTGCTTCAAAGGGCTCTGCACGACCCCAGCTGAGGAATAGGGTCTTATCTAGCGAAATGATGAGCAGAATTCACTCATACTAAATGAGCCCAATATTAAAAGAACTCGAGGAATTGAGACTAGAGGATTGGATAAAAATAAAATAAGATCGTCAGCATATAAAGAAACCTTCTGTTCTAGACCACCACGAAAAATGCCCTGCACCTCTGAGTCAGCACGTAATGCAATTACAAGGGGTTCAATAGCAATAGCAAATAGAAGAGGGGAAAGGGGACAACCCTGCCTTGTGCCCCGACCTAGTGGAAAAGGATCTGAAATAATATTGTTTGAGCGTACAGATACTTTGGGGGTGGCATAAAGGAGCTTTATCCAAGAAATTAATTTTTAACCAAATCCAAACCTCTCCAAAACATTTATAAGATAGCCCCACTCGATGCGGTCAAATGCTTTTTCAGCATCCAGTGAGACCACCACTTCAGCATTGTTGGAATGGGGTGAATACAAAACATTAAAAAGACGCCTAATATTAAAAAAAGAGTATCTGTCTCGAACAAAACCAGTTTGATCAGGTGAAATGACTCCATGTAAAGTCTTTTCAAGCGAAAAGATAATACTTTAGCTAGTATCTTGTAATCACAATTTAAAAGCGATATGGGGCGATAAGAACCACAGTCTAGGGGGGGGCTTATCTTTCTTAAGAATTAATGAAATAGTAGCCTGATAGAAGGTTGGGGGTAAGTTAGAATTTTGAAGTCTCTCTGAAAAAATCAAAAGCAACACAGGGCATAATAATTTAGAAAATGCTTAATAAAAATCAGACGGGAAGCCGTCAGGACCCGGGGCCTTGCCTGTTTTCAAGGAAGCAATCGCATCAGCTATTTCTTCAATTTGAATATCCTCATCTAAAAAATCACACAAAGTCTTCTCTACAGAGGGGAAATCTAATTTATCTAAAAAAGTTTTCATTAAAGATACATCTTGAGGAGATTCCGAGGTGTACACATTTCCATAGTATTGTTTAAATTGAGAGTTTATTTCTTTATAGTCAGTGGTAGTAATTCTTGAAGATAACTTAAGTTGGGGTATCAAGCGTGACGTCTGTGTTTTACGAATTTGATAAGCTAACAATTTACCCGTCTTATCACCAAGCTCATAGACCCTATGTTGAGCTCGGAAAAACAAATTCTCAGCCTCTTCAGTCGATAACAGATCATATTTTGTCTGCAAAATCTGACGTTTTTCATAAAGGTTGGAAGATGGGTTTAGTTAGAACTGAACATCAATATCTGTTATAGAACTAGATAATTCATCTAGTTGCCTCTTTCGCTCTCTATTTTTATAAGACAAATATGAAATTATTAAACCGCGCAGATAACATTTTAAGGTCTCCCAAATGGTAGAATAAGCCATACCCGGAGTACTATTGACTTCAAGAAAAGAAGATATATTTGAGGAGATCAATTTGACAAATTCTTTATCCCTTAATAGACCAGGGTTAAAGGACCATTGATGATGCTTTGGGGGTGCTTTTGGAAAGCTAAGTTCCTGTACAGCTGGTGCATGATCAGATATTACTATGCTTTCATATGAGCAA
Source organism: Siphateles boraxobius (assembly GCF_051911475.1). Taxonomy (NCBI): domain Eukaryota; kingdom Metazoa; phylum Chordata; class Actinopteri; order Cypriniformes; family Leuciscidae; genus Siphateles; species Siphateles boraxobius. Next base: position 29,244,590 of record NW_027508866.1, on the reverse strand, counting down.
TTCTGCAGATATGGAAGAAGTTTGTTATCAAGAAAAAAATAATCAATTCGTGAATAGGAATGATGTACTTGCGAAAAAAATGAATATTTTCTTGCGGAAGGATTTAAAAAGCGAAACGGATCACGAATACCGTAGTTATGCAGAAAAGACTGAACAATCGCTGCACATCTTATGTACCAGAATGCCACAGCCCCTGGACTTGAACTGAAAGTGTGAATGATAGACTTGACCCACCCAGTCTTTTTTCAGTCTAAAATGGTCAGATGAACAGAGGTGAGTTTCTTGAAGAAACATAAAATTGGCTTTCAGTTTCCTAAGATGAATCAGAACCTTATTGCGTTTGACTGGATTCAAATTCAAATTCAAATTCAAAAAAGCTTTATTGTCTATCCCCACAGGGGGGTAGAAAATTTTCTTTAGACAAGGGCTCAACAAACAGTACAATACAAAAGACAACCACACTATTTAAGACACGCCTCCCCCCTCCTCCCCTCCCCTCCCCTCCCCTCCCCTATTTCCTATTTAAAATATCAATGGCAGTCGGAATAAAAGTCTTCTTATACTTGGCCTTTTTCACCAAAGGTACTTTATATCGTCTACCAGATGGAAGTACATTAAATGAACTATGCAGGGGATGAGTAGAGTCTGTCACAATAACAGACGCTTTCCTTTTCACTGCCGCAGTGTAAAGATCAGACAGAGTTACTTGTTTCTCACCAATAATTTTACCAGCCATAATTATAATCCTTAACAGTCTATTTTTACATTTGACAGAAAGAGAGTTAAACCAGGATACAATGTTGAAAGTAAGCACAGATTCGATAAGTGATTTATACACCACTGTCAGAATGTCCTTTTCAACATTAAAACTCCTCAATTTCCTCAATAAACCTAGACGTTGATACGTCTTCTTAAAAACATTTTCTGAGTGCTTATCAAATTTAAACTGGGAGTCAATCTCTGTACCCAGGTATTTAAAAGATCCCACCTGCTCAACTTCCTCTCCATTAAGTATCAAAGGCTTAAAGAGTATACCTGCATTATTAGCCCCACAACACATTTCCTTGGTTTTGTTAATATTAAGCTGCAAAGAACTCTCCTCCATCCAGGCTGTGAGAGAATCAACAAAATCAAAATAAATGTCCAGTGATTGGATATCCTTCACACATCCCACCAGTGCCATATCATCTGCATATTTTATAAGCATCAGGTTATCACTATTACAGGTTATCTCGTTTGTATAAATAGAGAAAAGCATTGGGGATAAAACACATCCTTGTGGGAGACCAGATTTTAAAACCACATTCTCTGACTTTTCGCCATTTACCATTACATGTTGTGGACGGTCCCTTAAAAAACAATTAATCCATAAGATCAAGGTTCGATGCACCTGTAGCTCCTCCAGGCGCCTCAGAAGTTTGTTTATATTCACAGTATTAAAGGCAGATGAGAAGTCCATAAATAAGATCCTAACGTATGAATTTGCCAAGTCCAAATACTTTCCAGCCCTGTCCAGCAAAGTGAGGGTTGCATCTTCGACTCCACGCCCCGTTCTATAAGCAAATTGTAAAGGGTCTCGTTTGCCAGCCATTGCCTGGGAGAGTTGCTGACAAACCACTTTCTCCATACATTTACAGAGCACTGATGTTAAGGCCACTGGTCTATAGTCTTCAAGCACCTTAGCATGAGCCTTTTTTGGTAACGGGATGATGGTACTTTCCTTCCAGGAATGCGGTACAACATTAAAGTCAAGAGACAGCTGAAAAAGTTGTGTCAACACACCCTTCAACTGAGATGCACATTCCCTCAGTACCTTGCCTTTTATTCCGTCCGGCCCCGATGTCTTTTGGGGTTTGACTTTCATTAGAACCTTTTCCACAATCTGTTCCTCAATTATTATGGGTGGAAAGTCAGAATGCTCTGTCGGAGTCCAGTGCTCATCTGAATAGTTATTATTAAAACATTATTATTTTGAGCAGTGCTCATCTAAATAGTTATTATTATTTCAGTTTCCTAAGATGAATCAGAACCTTATTGCGTTTGACTGGATTATTCAAACCTTTACAGTTCCAGCCAACCCATCTCACCAAACCATCTTCATTAGCTCTACCACCCATCATTTAAAGAAAAGAAAGAAAAGAAAAGAGAGAAGAAGGACCAAAAATATACTTGTAAAACACAAACAATTATACAAGGAACCGCAAGTAAAGAAAAGAATGAAACAATACAAAAGAGCAACAGCCCAGACTTGTGCTTATGAGATGAACAAAGAAACGAGAACATAACACACCTCAAGAACCCTAGCGCGAAGACCCGCTCCCCGCCCTCACTGCCACCCCCCTTCCCGCGCTCTTGGCCTAAGCTAACACTCCCCCAACTAGAGTGTACGCTACCCTGAGGAAAACCCTCAATGTGCGTGCGAGATATTGCGATTCTTACCTCAGACGCCTCTCCGCAAACAAATAACAAATACAGCGAATATAGTCTGATACAGATAAAAAAATAAAATAAAATTATAATCCAATCAAAGAATAAATCCTAACATATTAAACCACACAACTGAGAAAAGTGCTTTCAATAGTCTCTGGACCAGAGAAAATGAGAAATTATAAGTTCCAGCACATTTATAGGTGTTCAAGCAGGTAATATGTGTTGTTTCACAAAATCCAGAGCCGCGGCTGGAGTATCAAACATATGTTCAGCGCCGTTCTTTGTGATTCTGAAGCCGGTTAGTCCCTTTAGACCGTACTTAACATCTGGCATGGACCTCAGTAAACATTTCACCTCGTAATATTAAGCCCGCTTCTTGGCAATCTCAGGCGGAAAGTCCGGGAAGACGAACACATTTTTGTCTCTGAACTTAAGCTGCCCACCCCGGCTCGCTTTTCGCCAAATATCCTCCTTGACGTCGTAATGATGGAAGCAAATTACGAAGGCTCGCGGACGGCTACCTTCCGCAGGTTTCGGTGCAAGTGTACGATGTGCACGAGCAAGAAGTGGAGGTTCAGGAAGATCAAATATCTCCTCCAAAGCATCTGCCACGAACTTCATAGGTTGCGGGCCTTCCAAACCTTCCGGAATTCCTACCAAGCGAAGATTGGATCTACGGGAACGACACTCTAGATCCATGCACTTAGCTTGCAGTAAGGCGACCTCTCTCTGGAGAGAAACGACCGTTGGCTCGAGAGAATGAAGACTGGTCGTCCATTCTGATGTCGCGGTCTCCAGGCTTGTTAAGCGCTCACTCTGGGTTTTGAGGTCTTCTTTCAAAGATGAAAAAGTGTTATGCATTTCTTCCCGTATCATGGAAATTTTGCCTCGAATTTCAGCGGCGTGCGCGTCGAATTTGGCATGAATTCCACTTTCCAGCCTGTTAATTGCACCCATAATCGCAACACTCTCAGGCGTGTAAAGTTCAGCAGTTTCCAAAGATGACCCGCCGGCACCAGTGCGGGTATAAAGCGGAAGCAAGCGCATACACATTTGCTTTTCACTGAGGAGCCGGACAGTGTCCAGTCCTCCGCGAAGGTACAGCAGCATGGCGACGGCACGAGACGTCTCCGTTCCCTACTCAGGGAACGAGGGTTACATACGTAACCGAGACGTTCCCTTTCGTGGGAACTCCTACGTCTCGTCGGAGGAGTTTCCAACGAATTGGGATCCCTAACAAAACGCCATGGTGCTGGCCCCTTCCAGCGACCAGCTTAGCTACCCGCCGGGGCAGTTTCTTATCGTCTGTGGCGGGAGCTAGCTAGGAAATCACACTGCTGTTCTGCAAGACCCTCTCAGTGGATATGGATAACACTGGGAAAGCGTGCCCAACCTGTGGGAGGGAACGCTGCGGAAGCCCAAGCCCGCCCGAAGGGAGGCACTGGAATACACATTTGTACTATCCCGTGGGGTAGTGAAACACATGGCAGTCCTTGAGTTAGTCCCAGCCCAAGGGGTGGGAGCGTACTCAGCAAGGAGGACAGAATGGTCTGTCGAGGGAAAGACACGATGCTAGCCCAGAGGGTAGCTGGATCGTGGAGAAAATGACGATCCAGCTCCTAAGAGAGGTAATAGACCTAGCGCCGGGCGATCCGCCTCGCCTGGTGCTGAAGGGGTGATGGAGGAACTCACGAGGTTAGCCGTATGTGGGGGAACCAACGGAGTAACAAGACGCACGTATCCGGCCGAGAGGCGGGAATGGCGTAGCAAGCCGACATAAACTAATTCGTCGCGTTACTGGCCGTAGCGAGTACACGGGGGGAAACAGGTTCAACACGTAGGCTTTAGAATCTAGCGAACGTGTTAGGTGTCGCCCAGCCCGCAGCTGTACAGATGTCTGTCAGCGAGGCGCCTTGCGCCAAAGCCCAGAAGGAGGCAACACTCCTAGTTGAGTGTGCCCTCAACCTAGGTGGGCAAGGCACGTCCTGGGAAGCATAAGCCCGGACGATAGCATCCACTAGCCAGTGGGCTAACCTCTGCTTGGAGACAGCCTTTCCCTTTTGCTGGCCTCCGTAACAGACAAAGAGCTGATCTGAGATCCTGAAACTTTGCGTTCTGTCCACGTAACAATGCAGGGCGCGGACGGGACAGAGAAAAGCAAGGGCTGGGTCTGCCTCCTCCGGGGGCAGCGCTTGCAGGTTCACTACCTGATCTACAAATGGAGTGGTAGGAACCTTGGGCACATATCCGAGCCGGGATCTCAGAACAACATGAGAAAGGCCCGGCCCGAACTCAAGGCACGATTCGTCGATCGAAAAAGCCTGCAGATCCCCTACCCTCTTAAAGGAGGCCAAAGCCAACAGGAGAGCTGTCTTTATAGACAGGATATTAAACTCAACCGTTTGCAATGGCTCGAAGAGGGGCCTCTGAAGTGCTCTGAGCACTAGAGTTAAGTCCCAAGAGGGTACAGGGATTACGAGGCGGATTTAGCCTTCTGGCACCCCTAAGGAATCTGATGACCAGGTCGTGCTTCCCTAATGACTTACCTTCTACTGCACCGTGATGAGCGGCTATTGCGGCAACATACACTTTGAGGGTGGAGGGAGACAGTCTGTATCTTTTTCTATTGCTGTTCGATTACATGATAGAAAGTCTAAGGCCTTCAAAAGCCGTACAGCAAACCCATCTAATCTGGTGCCTATTTCACGACATACTAAGATTGCTGTGGGGACAAAAAGGAAGACTGTTAAGTTAGCACTTTTAAACATCCGCTCACTTAAAAATAAATCACTTTTAGTCAATGACTTAATAACCACATACAACCTGGAGTTTATGTTGCTAAATGAAACTTGGCTAGAAGACAGCTGCAGTGCAACAGTCCTCAATGAAACAGCCCCTCCTAACTTTACTTTTATGAGTGTCTGCGGAGCTGTCAGAAAAGGCGGAGGTTTAGCTGCTCTTTATAAAGATGTCTATCAATGTAAGCAAATATCATTTGGGAATTACCCGTCTTTCGAATATCTGGGTATTGTGTTAAAAGGTGCTCCACGCATTTTACTTATCATTGTTTACAGGCCTCCAAAATACTCTCCAGCTTTTGCTGAGAACTTAACAGAACTGTTATCAACAATTTCCTCAGAGTTTAACTGCTTTGCCATTGCTGGAGATTTTAACATTCACATAGATAATGCAGAAAACAATATGGCAAAAGAAATCAAAACTGTTTTAAAAACTTTTGATCTGACTCAGCATGTACATGGACCCACACATAATCGTGGACACACTCTAGATTTACTTATCAGTAAGCGTCTAAACATTTCATCAATTGTTATTAAGGATGTAGCACTGTCTGATCATTTTTGTATTTTCTTTGATATATTGATCTCTCCTGCCATTGAAGCTAGATCTGTGTCTGTCAAGAAGAGATGCTTAAATGAGAACACTAGTGTACTATTTATGAAGGCTTTATCTTTAACACCAAGCATATCTGCTGACTCTGTTGATTTTCTCCTTGATTCTTTTAACTCAAAAGTTAAGAGTGTAATTGATGATATTGCTCCTGTGAAAGTTAGGAAGAAGAGTGGCAGACAAAAAGCACCTTGGAGAAACTCAACAGCAGTGCTAAATATGAAAAGACAATGCAGAAAAGCAGAGCGCATGTGGCGGAAGACAAACCTTGTAGTCCATTATGACATCTACAAAGACAGCATCCATGCTTTCAATAAGGAACTAGGCAAAGCTAGACAGACTTTCTTCTCGAATATTATAAACAGCAATATAAACAACACGCGCACTCTTTTTGCTACTGTAGAGAGACTGAAACCCCCCCCAAGCCAGATTCCCAGTGAAATGCTCTCAGTGAGAAAGTGCAGTGAGTTTGCTTCTTTCTTCTCTGAGAAAATCAATAATATCAGAAAGGTGATCAGCTCATCCTTGAGTTGCGCTGGGGTCAGTCAGATCAGACAACAGCATGAGAAAGTAGCCACTATGTCTGATTTCGAAGAAATTGATGGAAAATTTTGGAAGAAACCATACAGCACCTAAAAACATCAACCTGCGCCCTTGACGCACTTCCCACATCTTTTTTCAAAAATGTGTTACACAGCTTAGAAGCAGATCTCCTAGAAGTGGTAAATGCCTCACTTCTCTCTGGGAGTTTTCCGACCTCCCTGAAAACTGCTGTTGTCAAGCCCCTCCTGAAAAAGAGCAATCTGGATAAGACCATATTAAACAACTATAGACCGATCTCAAATCTTCCTTTCATAGGCAAGATCATTGAAAAAGTTGTCTTCAATCAGGTGAACAAATTCTTAAGCTCGAATGGATAGTTTGACCATTTTCAATCTGGTTTCCGACCGCACCACAGTACAGAGACCGCGCTCATAAAGATAACAAATGATATTCGCTTAAATACTGATACTCGACCCCAGTGCTGCATTTGACACTGTCGATCACAACATACTTCTTGACAGGCTGGAAAACTGGGTCGGGCTTTCTGGGATAGTCCTAAAATGGTTCAGGTCATACTTAGGAGGCAGAGGTTATTATGTGAGTATAGGAGACCATAAGTCTGAGTGGACATTCATGACATGCGGAGTCCCTCAAGGCTCAATTCTTGCGCCACTCCTATTCAACCTGTACATGCTCCCAATGAGCCAAATAATGAAAAAGAACCAAATCGCTTACAATAGCTATGCAGACGACACACAGCTCTACTTATCCCTATCGCCTAACGATTACAGCCCCATTGACTCTCTTTGCCAATGCATTGATGAAGTAAACAATTGGATGTGCCAAAACTTTCTTCAGTTAAACAAAGACAAAACTGAAGTCATTGCGTTTGGAAACAAAGATTAAGTTCTCAAGGTGAACGCATACCTTCAGTCTAGGGGTCAAACAACTAAAAATCAAGTCAGGAATCTGGGTGTGTCTTAGTTTCAGTAGTCATGTCAAAGCAATAACTAAATCAGCATACTATCACCTGAAAAATATTGCAAGAATTAGATGCTATGTTTCCAGTCAAGACTTAGAAAAACTTGTGCATGCTTTCATCACCAGTAGGGTGGATTATTGTAATGGACTTCTCACTGGCCTTCCCAAAAAGACCATAAGACAGTTGCAGCTCATACAGAACGCTGCTGCTAGGATTCTGAGCAGAATCAGAAAATATGAACACATCACACCAGTCCTGAGGTCTTTAAACTGGCTGCCAGTTACATTTAGGATTGATTTTAAAGTATTATTACTGGTATATAAATCATTCAATGGCCTAGGACCTCAATACATTGCTGATATGCTCACTGAATATAAACCCAACAGATCACTCAGATCATTAAGATCACATCGGCTAGAAATACCAAGGGTTCACTCTAAGCATGGCGAGTCTGCTTTTAGTTACTATGCCAGCCGCAGCTGGAACCAGCTTCCAGAAGAGATCAGATGTGCTCCTACAGTAGTCACATTCAAATCCAGACTCAAAACACATCTGTTTAGCTGTGCATTTACTGAATGAGCACTGTGCCACTGTTCGTCCGACTGTTTGCACTGTATTTTATTTTATGTTTTAATTACTCTGATTTCATTTGATTATTTCTGTATTTTATCTTTTATTCTAAACTGTTTTAATTATTCTGATTTCTTTTGATTATTTTAATTTCTTCTATGTAAAGCACTTTGAATTACCATTGTGTATGAAATGTGCTATATAAATAAACTTGCCTTGCCTTGCCTTCTCTCCAACCCATCTTACAGGAAGGAAAGCACGACTCTGATCGGGCCAGTTCGTGGGTACTTCGCATATTTGCAGAGGCCCCGGGGCCAGCTGTGTGCCAGTGCATCCATGCCGAGGGATCCTTCGGTCAGGGAATAAAACAGCCGGCAGTGGGTCGTGTCCAGAGAGGCAAACAGATTTATCTGAGCGGCTCCGAAGATTCCCCAAATCAGCTGGACCACCTGGGGATGGAGTCGCCATTCTCCCGGAAGAGGCGGCTGCCGTGAGAGCTCGTCAGCTGCACGGTTGAGCGCACCAGGGATGTGAATGGCCCGAAGCGACCTCAGATGCTTCTGACTCCATTGGAGGAGATGGCGGGCGAGTCGCGACATACGACGGGAGCGTAGACCAGCTTGACGGTTTATGTACACAACGGTCGCAGTGCTGTCCGTACGGACCAGTACATGCTTGTGTAGAAGCAGCCCCTTGAGGCGGCACAAGGCTAAGCGTACTGCTTGCAACTCTAGGCAGTTGATGTGCCAATGCAGTTGAGGCCCTGTCCACAGACCTGAAACTGCATGCCCGTTGTACGTGGCCCCCCACCCGTTGGCAGAGGCATCTGTGAAAACCACAGCATGCCTGGACACCTGGACTAAGGGAACTCCGGCCCGTAGAAACACAGGGTCCGACCAAGGAATGAAGGTTTGGCGACAGTGCGGGGTAATGTTGACCCGGAACGTGCAGCTCTGCCACTCCCATCTCGGGACTCGATCGTGAAGCCAGCGCTGAAGCGGTCTCATATGAAGCAGGCCGGGCGGCGTTACTGCGGCTGCGGCTGGCATATGCCCCAGGAGCCTCTGAAACTGTTTCAGTGGGACCGCAGACTTGCCTTGAAAAGACTTGAGGCAATTGAGCACTGACTGGACGCGCTCCTCGGTGAGGCCACTGCATCCTCTGGGTCGCCCGTCTCAGGGTCGCTTGTCTCCTCTTCCCTGGAGGTTTAGACGACTCCCGAGCGGGCTGGGCAGCTCTCTTGTGGCCGGCACCCTGCTGCCTAGGCGGCAGGAGGGTGCCCTCGGCGACGAGCAGCCGGAGGCGCAGGCGACGGGGACGGGGCAGCAACAGGCCGTCTCCGAGGCATGATGTTCTTGATAACCTCCGACTGCTTCTGGGCGGCGGAGAACTGTTGGGTTCTCCACCGCGTCGCCGAAGAGGCCACCCTGGGATATGGGCGAGTTCAGGAACCTGGACTTGTCCGACTCACTCATATTGGCCAGGGTGAGCCAGAGGTGTCGCTCCTGGACCACCAGCGTGGACATCGCCCGACCCAGGGAACGTGCGGTGACTTTCGACGCCCGGAGGGCGAGGTCCGTCGCCGTACGCAGCTCTTGGAGCACCCCTGGGTCGGTACCACCCTCCTGCATGTCAGAGAGTGCTTTGGCCTGGTGGATCTGGAGAAGCGCCATGGCATGCAGGGCAGAAGCAGCTTCTCCGCACGCGCTGTAGGCCTTTCCAGTCAGACTGGAAGAGAACCTACAGGCACGGGAGGGGAGCGTGGGGGTGCCCCGCCAGGTGGACGCAGTCTTAGGACACAACTGCATCGCTACTGACCGTTCCACTGGGGGGATGTCCACGTATCCCTTCACTGCCCCGCCATCGAGAGTGGTGAGGGAGGAGGGAGTCGATCTGTGTCTGGCCGCCAGAGGGGCCATCCACAACCTCGTCACCTCGTCATGCACTTCCGGAAAGAAAGGAAGCGGGGCGGGGCGCTGAGAACCAGCACGAGCCGCCCCGAGATACCAATCGTCGAGCCGCGAGGGTTCGGGACGCGGTGGAGGGTTCCACTCGAGCCCGACACTCGCAGCCGGCCGGGAAAGCATAGCGGCTATTTCCGGATCCGGCTCGGCTAACGCTACCACACCAGAAGGGGGCAACGCAGTCGGGTCGTCATCTCCAGAAGATGACCGCTCTCCCTCCGATGCAGCGATCGACATCTGGTCCTCCGGCGGAGCCCCCGAAGGAAACGACTGGGACCACACGAGATGGCCCAGTGCGCTCCTCCGGAGGCTCCAATGACAGCGATGCGGAGGAGTGAGGAGCCTGTGGGGGTCTTTCACCCGGCTGGACATTCCTCACTGTAACCCTCAGACCACCAATGGGATTAGCCGAAGTAGCCTTCTTCTGAAGTGAACCAGAAGAAGAACTAGATCGGGGAATCTCCAAAGGGACTCCCCCTCGTTTGAGGGATCTTAGTCTCGATCTAAGCATCGCGACGGTCATGTTCCCGCAGTGAGAACATGACTCGTTCACGAACGCTGCCTCAGCGTGCGCGAGGCCCAAGCACGAGGGACAGCGATCGTGACCATCAACCGGTGGCAGATATCAACCGCATCCTGAAACACACGGATGAAACGTCATCCTGAAAAGGACGCGATCTTCACCCGTGTTACTCTTTTAGAGAATGCTCTCTTATTGTGCTGAAGAACGCAGGGATCAACGCGGCAACACAGCGGGGAAACTGCAAGCCCGCTGTGTGCACTCAACCGAATACCAGCTGTGAAAACAGCTCTTTTGAAAGATGTAGATAGCGTGAATCACCATCAGCAGCAGGGAGCTCGCGAAGATCACTGAAGCGCCGTCACACCAACACAGAGAGATCCAGAAAAAGAGCAGACTCGTTGAGCACAAAGAAAACACTTTCTTAAAACTCATTCACTCAGAGGACACAACCGGTCTGCTCAGAAGCAAAAAGCAAATGTGTATGCGCTTGTTTCCGCTTTATACCCGCACTGGTAGGCGGTGCGCGGAATGCAAATCTTGCATGCCAATGTTTATTGGCTCGTTTTAGTACACTCGAAGGCAGTTGGTCTCCCTAGCGTGATCCCAATTCGTTGGAAACTCGTCCGACGAGACGTAGGAGTTCCCACGAAAGGGAAATACATTTTGTAAAATGCAATAAAATCAAGAATCTGTGATTTCAATTCTCTTTCAACTTTATTTAACTGAAAAAAAAGTACAAAGACATTTTTCCAATATTTTCACTGACCAACTTAATTGTATTTAATAAATAAGCAAGTTTGGATTTTGATGGCTGCAACAAGCTCCAAAAAAGTTGGGACAGTCAAATTATTATTCTATTATTATTATTATTATTATCTTTCATGGATTTATTTTTCTGTTATTTTAGTTATTATAATTTATTTTATTTTTATTATTTATATGGTTTTGCATTGTTTGTAGTATTTTAATTATTTGCATATTTGTAATAGATTATTTGATGCAGTTGTATATTTGTAATGTTTTTTGCTATACTTAACTGCTATACTCTCTTGGCATTCTACTCTTGCTAACTGAATACAGAACGCTAATTGATTATTCTTTACTAGTCTACAACGAAAAAAGAGTGAATGTTTGCAGGAATGGAAGTCCAATGGAAGTCCATGGAATGGAAATCCTAAATTGAAAACCTAAAAAAAAAGTCAAGAAAATTTGAGTAAGATTTTATGCTCTGAAATACCTCTGAATAAATTCCAGCGTGCATGCAGCATCATCCTGATAAGCAAGATTTAAGTTGTAATAGGTCGCAAACAATGCTGCCAGGCCCCCAACAAATGCCTCTGAATATGGGCCCAGGACAACTTCCCTTTCGACTGACAACATCCACTTGCTTGGGGTCATGGATTCACCTATAAAAAAACAAAAGAAATACAGCAGGGCATAGATTAATAAGTGTTGTAAAAGTATGGTTCAGGGTAGCTCATGTTAAAGGGATAGTCTGAAAAGAATGAAAGGAAGTGAAAATTACCATGATTTACTCACGCTATCCTAGGAGTAAATTGCTTTCGTCTTTTTCAGACAAATACAATTAAAAAATGTCTTGGCTCTTCTAAGCTTTATAATGGTAGTGAATGACGGGCAAGATTTTGAAGCCCAAAAAAGTACATCAATCGATCATAAAAGTACTCCACATGTCTCAGGCCTTCTGAATTTCAGCGAAGCATTTGTGTAAGAAAAATATCCATATTTAAAACTCTATAAATTAAAATATCTAGGTTTCAGCATATTTATGGCGAAAGAGTGGACTCTGACCTGACGCAACGAAGAACACGGAAGACCAGAGGATAGAGCAAAAAGAAAAAAGAAAAACAGACACGAATTAGAAGTCTAAAACCAGATTTTTTAAAGAGAAATTTGAGGATTTCAGTATAAGACAAGACCTTGAGTTTGTTACACAGTCCTATTTGTTTGAACCACGAGAGGCGTTAAAACTTACACTACTCCTACGTCATACATCATGTCAGGAGTTACTTTCTTTTGGCATAAATTGACTTAAGTTTAACAATGTATATTTTTTTTACACAAACGCATCGCTTCGGAGGGCCTTTATTTACCCCCTGGAGTTACTTTTTACTGGATTACTTTTATGATGGATGGTGCCCTTTTTAGGGCTTCAAAATCTCATCCTCCATTCACTGCCATTATAAAGCTTGGAAGAGCCAGGACATTCTTTAAATAACTGACTGTATTTGTCTGAAAGAAGAAGTTCATATTCACCTAGGATGGCTTGTGGGTAAGTAAATCATGAGTATTTTTTTTATTTTTTAGATAATAAAGACACTAAACTATGGATTAATAATGAAGATTAATGTTACTAATAAGGATTTTTGTTACTAAGGAGAGAGAATGGTTCAGAGACAACAACAAAAAAACAGGGCACAGAGAGAGCTAACTATGGAAGGAATATAGGAGTGAGAATTTCTATTCTTTCTTTCTATTCAATTCTTTGTGAAATAGAATATAGGAACAGAGGTGGCAAAATTGTATTTTTAAAATGGCCATTAAAGTGATGAGAAAAAAAACAGTACAGGACAAAGAGGTAACCATGTACAAGAGCTAGAAAGCAAGGAATAGTGTGTATGATGGAGACACATACACAAAGTAAAAAACCTTGGATGATCAGTGCGGGTGAATCCGGTAATCCCTCTCTTTCAATGTCGGCTGCAGTTGCTGCTGCCTAAGAAAAACAAAAATTTATTTTGCATTACAATTAAACCTTTAAGACATTAAAAATATAAATGTTATACTTACATCAGCTTCAATTAGAAGGGATTCTGTTCTCTCTTTAAAATGGGCCATTAAGAGTCGCAAGATGCACAGGACCAGAGAATTTCCTTCTTGATACTTTGACAGAACAGCACACACCTCATTGTTTGTATGCTTTTAGTGAAAAAATCTTAGAATCCTCTTTCCTTTCCTAAAGCATGTGCACAGCACATTTCAATGTACTTTCTATTTAGCAACTAAATTACAAATATGAATACCAAGCACCCTTACAAGTAATATTAAAATAAAATTTAATAAAAACTTGACTTTTGGCAGTCAAGTTAAACACTAGTTTGCATAAAACCTACACAATTTAATTGCAATGCTTAAAAGCTTACATGTCTACTACCAACAACAACGTAAAATAATTTTATACCTAACAGTTATCAAATTTAATAGTAAAATGACAGCACATCCACACTTTCATGGTGAAGAAAATATAGAGAGCTAACGTTAATCGTGTTAATCTGTTACTGGACTCATCAAGCAAATTCAGTATCATAAAATTGGACAAATAATCTAGATTATCTATTTTGCAACGTCACAAAATAAAAATAATAGTTAAAATATTGTGTATGTAACAGGATTTCACATTTACACTTAAAGCTCCAGTAGGTAACTTTTGTAAACAAATATTTGTTAAAACTATCATTATGTCCTGACAGTAGAATATGAGACAGATAATCTGTGAAAAAATCAAGCTCCTCTGGCTCCTCCCTGTGGTCCTATTACCATTTGCAGAAATACACCGCTCCCGGTCAGAAACAACCAATCAGAGCCAGGAGGAATGTCTTAGCAGTGTCAATCACGCTCGTGTACATGGTGATCACCCCTCTCTTGCACAGCGTGAGCGCGTACCGTCGTTCGTGATCCTGTTCGAACTTGTTCATCCAAATGAACGAATCTTTTTTGATGACTCGAAAAAAGATTTGTTCATTTTGAACGAGTCTTTTTCTGAGTCATTTCGTTCATTCAACGAACGAAATGACTCGAAAAAAGATTTGTTCATTTTGATGAACGAGTTCGAACAGGATCACGAACGTGCATCACAGAGCACGGCGAGCATTTGTGCTTATAAAACTTAAAGTTTTTTATTTATTTTTGAAATGACCGATCGTTTCGCTAGATAAGACCCTTATTCATCGTCTGGTATCGTTTAAAGCCCTTTGAAGCTGCACTGAAACTGTCATTTGGTCCTTGAAACGTTTGTGTCCTATTGAAGTCCATTATATGGAGAAAAAGCCTGGAATGTTTTCATCAAAAACCTTAATTTCTTTTCGACTGAAGAAAGAAAGACATGGACATCTTGGATGACATGGGGGTGAGTAAATTATCAGCAAAAGTTTTTTTTTAAAGTGAACTAATCCTTTAACGTTATCTTACTAGCTATTTATAACTTATAGAAAGAGTGCAACGTTACAAAGTTACATGTATTGCAAAATACATAATCAGAATCAGAAAGAGCTTTATTGCCAAGTGTGCTTGCACACACAAGGAATTTGTTTTGGTACTGAGGCTTCCAGTGGACATATACAAATACAAATACAACAAGAAACATAATACTACAAATTCTAAGAATAAAAAATAAAAACATAAATATATGAGAATAAAAGTATCACAGTTGGGGTTAGTCAGAATAGACATTTTCAGATTTACAGATTATGAACATATATTACAGTGTTGTGAATATTATGAATAAATAAATCTACATATAAGTATCCCCTGAGTTGTAGGGTATTGCACTAAACAGTGGCAGTATTGCACTTAAGGCATATGCCTTGGCAGGAGTGTTAACTGTTCAGGAGGGAAATGGCCTGTGGGAAGAAACTGTTCCTGTGCCGAGATTTTCTTGTGGCCAGTGATCTGAGTCGCCGTCTTGACGGTAACAGTTCAAACAGGAGGTGTCCAGGGTGAGTGGAGTCTGTGATGATTTTACCTGCTCTCTTCCTCACTCTGGAAGAGTACAGGTCCTGGAGGTTTGGCAGGGGGGCACCAATAATCCTCTCCGCAGTCCGGACTGTCCGTTGTAGTCTCCTGATGTCTGATTTGGTAGCTGAACCAAACCAGACTGTGATGGAAGTGCATAAGACAGACCCAATGACGGCTGAGTAGAACTGAATCAGCAGCTCCTGTGGCAAGTTGAACTTCCTCAGCTGGCGAAGGAAGTACAGTCTCTGCTGGGCCTTTTTCACAGTGGAGTCAATGTGATTGTCCCACTTCAGGTCCTGAGAGATGATAGTGCCCAGGAACCTGAATGGCTCCACCGCTTCCACAGTGCTGTTCATGATGGTGAGTGGGGGGAGTGCTGAGCTGTTCCTCCTGAAGTCCACGATCATCTCCACTGTTTTGAGCGTGTTCAGCTCAAGGTTGTTGTAACTGCACCAGACAGCCAGCTGTTCAACCTCCAGTCTGTAAGCAGACTCGTCACCGTTCCGGATGAGACCGATGACAGTGGTGTCGTCGGCAAATTTCAGGAGCTTGACAGAGGGGTCTTTAGAAGTGCAGTCATTAGTGTACAGGGAGAAGAGCAGTGGGGAGAGAACGCACCCTTGAGGGGCGCCAGTGCTGGTGGTGAGAGTCCTGGATGTGTGTTTCCCCAGTCTCACTCGCTGCTGCCGGTCCGTCAGGAAGCTGGAGATCCACTGACAGATCGAGGATGGTATGGAGAGCTGGGTCAGTTTGGCTGTGAGAAGACCAGGCATGATGGTATTGAAGGCTGAACTGAAGTCCACAAAGAGGATCCTTGCATAAGTCCCAGGTCTGTCGAGATGTTGCAGGATATAATGCAGTCCCATGTTGACTGCATCATCCACAGACCTGTTTGCTCTGTAAGCAAACTGAAAGGGATCCAGCAGGGGTCCAGTGATGTCCTTCAGGTGGGCCAACACCAGTCTTTCAAACGACTTCATGACCACAGACGTGAGAGCGACAGGTCTGTAGTCATTAAGTCCAGTGATTTTGGGTTTTTGGGGACCGGAATGATAGTAGAGCGTTTGAAGCAGCAGGGAACTTCACACTGCTCCAATGATCTATTGAAGATCTGTGTGAAGACCGGGGCCAGTTGGTCAGCACAGGCTTTTAAACAAGCAGATGAGATGCCGTCTGGGCCTGAGGCTTTCCTAGTCTTCTGTTTTTGAAGACTCGGCTCACGTCCTCCACACAGACCTTAAACTCAGGTTGGATGGCAGGAGGTGCAGGAGGTGTTGGTGAATGTGTGAAGTGCAGGTTAGAGCCGGTGTGTGGTGTGAATGAGGGCTTTTCAAACCTGCAATAAAATGAATTTAAATCGTCAGCCAGGTGTTGATTGTCCACAGATCGAGGGGATGGTGACTTGTAGTTGGTGATGTTCCTCAGGCCATTCCAGACTGATAATGGGTTGTTGGATGAAAACTGGTTTTTCAGTTTTTCAGAGTAGCTTCTTTTAGCAACTCTGATCTCCTTTGTCAGTCTGTTTCTGGCCTGGTTATACAAGATTTTATCCCCACTTCGGTAAGCATCCTCTTTGGCATGACGAAGGTGTTTGAGTTTCCCAGTAAACCATGGTTTATCATTAGTAAATGATAAAATTGTCCTGGTAGGAATGCATGTATCCTCACAGAAATACACATCCTGACATGTTCGATTGCTGATCGATTGCTCGTGTCTGCCTAGCTGCCTGCTGTGTTTTGTTTGCTTCGAGGCTGTAAGCTCCGTCTAAGCCTCGTATTAGCTTTGTATTTCTTTCTGTTTTGAACCATCATTTACTACCATTTCTAGTTGTTTATACTACTAAATACAGCTTAGACAACATCCTAGATTAACCTGACATCGCTAGCTTCCGTTATTGTTAGAACAACACGCTAGTAACTCGCTAGCCTGTCAACGCGCCACCCGTGCGCTCAGTTATTTATTTATTTATTTTTTCTCTCGCGCGCCCGCACGTCGGAGTTCATAAAAAGCCCAGGTGAGTAAGAATCAGTCAACAAACATGGTGAGTAATGTCTTGTCCTGTTATTGTCACCTGCACTTCATGTTACATGTTTAGCATAGCCTTCCCCGTCGGCAATATAGGGTTTATATGTGATAAATGCAAGGAGACAGTCAGGCTGACGGAGAAGATTTCAGAATTAGAAACACGCATCCAAACTTTAATTGAGGATAGTAAGTGTGCTAGAGCTTTAGATTCTACTTTGGATGCGCCTAGCATAGTGAACTCTTTACATGATTCGGTTCCGGCTGAATTATTGCCTGTGCAGCCAGGCAGATGGGTGACAGTGAGGGATCGCTCTAGTCACGGATCAAAAAACCACTCTTCCGTTCCGATTACCACAACAAATCGATTTGCCCCACTCAGTGAAACACCCACTGAGAATTCTGTTGATTGTGCCCTGGTAATTGGCGATTCTATTACACGGAACGTGAAAATAGGGACACCAGCCAACATAGTCACATGTTTGCCGGGAGCCAGAGCGCCTGACATCAAAGCAAATTTAAAAGTGCTGGCTAATGCTAATCGTAAATTCTCTAAGATTGTTATTCACGTTGGCACTAATGATGTTCGACTCCGCCAGTCGTAGATCACCAAAATTAATATTAAAGAGGTGTTTGAACTCGCAAGTACGATGTCAGGCACTGTAATTTGCTCTGGCCCCCTTCCTGTTCGAAGGAGTGATGAGATAGTTAGCAGATTGTCATCATTCAATGGCTGGCTGTCTAAGTGGTGTCCGCAAAATAATATAGAATTCATAGACAATTGGAAAAGTTTTTGGGGCAAACCTGACCTGTTGAAAAGAGATGGTATTCATCCCTCCTGGGATGGTGCTGCTCTTCTCTCTAGTAATTTGGCTCATAGTCTTAGAGACAAAACATGACAATCTGGGGATCAGGTCAGGAAGCAGACAAACTGGCTAAACCGACCGTCTGCTAGCGGCCTCGTGTCACCAAGGTCAGATAAATCCCATCACATAGAGGCTCTTTCACCTAGATATCATCATATAGAGACTGTGTCTGTTCCCCGAATTTGGAAATCCAAAAAAACGTCCAAACCGATCTAAGGTTAAAAATGTAATTGATATTCAACAAATAAAAAATAGATATAATACAGATGAGCAAACGATAAAGCTTGGGTTGCTGAATATTCGATCCCTTACTTCAAAAGCACTCATAGTTAATGATATGATTTCAGATTATAACCTAGATGTGCTGTGTATGACAGAAACCTGGCTAAAACCAGACGATTACATTACTTTAAATGAGTCCGCCCCGCATGATTACTGTTATAAACATGAACCTCGCCTGAAAGGCAAAGGGGGAGGTGTCGCTGTAATTTATAGTAATATTTTCAAAACCACTAAAAAATCTAGTTTAAAATATATTTCTTTTGAAGTGTTGGTGCTTAATGTAAAAATATATAATGTAAACGATAAATCAAGTTTGAGAATTCTGCTGGCAACTGTCTACAGGCCACCAGGGCACCATAAAGATTTTATCAAAGAATTTGCTGACTTTCTATCAGAATTAGTATTGACTGCAGATAAAGTCCTAATTGTTGGTGATTTTAATATACATGTAGATAATGGAAAAGATGCAATGGGATTGGCATTTAAAGACATTCTTAACTCTATTGGAGTTAGACAACACGTGTCAGGACCTACTCATTGTCGTAATCATACTCTAGATCTAATATTATCACATGGAATCAATGTTGATGCTGTTGAAATTCTGCAGCAGAGCGACGACATCTCAGATCATTATCTAGTCTCATGTAAATTACATTTAGCCAAGGCTGCAAAGCCAACTCCGTGTTACAAGTATGTTAGACCTATCACTTCTGCCACTAAAGATTGCTTTATCAATAATCTTCCTAATCAGTTTCATCGTCTCAGCATCCCAGATAGCTTAGAAGAACTTGATATTGCAACAGAAACTTTTAACTCTCTCCTTTCCAGCACTTTAGATACAGTTGCTCCGTTGCGCTTAAAGAAGATTAAAGAAAATAGTCCAACACCGTGGTACAACGAGCACACCCGGGCCCTTAAGAGAGCAGCCAGAAAAATGGAGCGCAACTGGAAGAAAACAAAACTAGAGGTATTTCGGATTTCATGGAAGGAGAGCTCGATTGCTTACAGAGAGGCTTTAAAAGCTGCTAGATCTGCTAATTTTTCAACCCTATTAGAAGAAAATAAACATAATCCAAGGTATTTATTTGAAAGAGTGGCTACACTAACGAAAAAGAAAGCTTCAAGCCCAGAAGTTTCCAAGAAACACAGCAGTAATGACTTTATGAACTTCTTCACTTATAAGATTGATAATATTAGGGACAAAATTATAACTATGCAACCGTCTACTACAGCATCGCATCAGGGAGTGCATCATAGTCTCCCCGAGGTAAAATTTGATTCATTTGTTGCCATAGGAGAGGAAGAATTTTGCAAACTCGTTAATTCATCTAAATCGACAACATGTATGTTAGACCCTATACCGACTAAACTACTGAAAGAGATGCTTCCAGAAGTCATAGATCCTCTTCTTAACATCATTAATTCATCTTTGTCTCTAGGATACGTACCAAAAACCTTTAAGCTGGCTATGATTAAACCGCTTGTTAAAAAAACGCAACTCGATCCTACAGAATTAGTCAATTACAGGCCGATCTCAAATATACCTTTTCTGTCAAAGATACTAGAAAAGGCAGTATCCTCACAACTGTGTTCCTTTCTTAAAAGAAATGGTATCTGCGAGGATTTCCAGTCAGGATTTAGACCGCACCATAGCACTGAGACAGCTCTCATTAAAGTCACAAATGATTTGCTCTTATCATCCGATCGTGGTTGTATCTCTCTATTAGTGTTACTTGATCTTAGTGCTGCATTTGACACCATTGACTACAACATTCTCTTAAATAGACTAGAAAACTATGTTGGCATTAGTGGAATTGCTTTAGCATGGTTTAAATCATATTTATCTGACCGCTATCAGTTTGTAGCAGTAAATGAAGAGATGTCTTATCGATCACAAGTTCAGTATGGCGTACCACAAGGCTCAGTACTAGGACCGTTGCTGTTCACTCTCTACATGCTAGCTTTAGGAGATATCATTAGGAAACATGGAATTAGCTTTCACTGTTTTGCTGATGATACTCAGCTCTATATATCTTCCAAACCTAACGAAACTCACCAATTCACAAAATTATCGGAATGCATAGTTGATATTAAAAATTGGATGACTAGTAATTTCCTACTACTAAATTCTGAAAAAACAGAGATTCTAATTATTGGACAAAAAACGTCCACACGTAATAACCTAGAATACCGTCTAACACTTGATGGCTGCTCTGTTAAGTCTTCGCCGTCAGTTAGGAACCTGGGTGTGCTCTTTGATACCAATCTTTCATTTGAAAGTCATGTGTCTAGTGTCTGTAAAACCGCATTTTTCCATCTTAAAAATATATCTAAATTACGTCATATTCTCTCATTGACAAATGCGTAACAACTAGTTCATGCGTTCATGACATCAAGGCTAGATTATTGTAATGCTCTACTGGGTGGTTGCCCTGCACGCTTAATAAACAAACTACAGCTAGTCCAAAACGCAGCCGCTAGAGTTCTTACCAGAACCAGGAAGTACGACCATATTAGCCCGATTCTGTCAACACTGCATTGGCTCCCTATTAAACATCGTATAAATTTTAAAATATTGCTGATTACTTACAAAGCACTAAATGGTTTAGCTCCCCAGTACTTGAGCGAGCTCTTAACGCATTATAGTCCTTCAAGTCTATTGCGATCTCAAAACTCCGGCCAGTTGATAATACCTAGAATATCTAAATCGACTGCTGGCGGTAGATCCTTTTCCTACTTAGCACCAAAACTTTGGAACAATCTTCCTAACATTGTCCGGGAAGCAGACACAGTCTGTCAGTTCAAAGCTAGACTAAAAACACATCTCTTTGACCTAGCATTCACATAATACTCTATAGACTTCTATAATTCAATATTAGGCTGCTTAGATTAGGTCAGCCGGAACTGGGAACACTTCCCTTAAATCCTGATGTACTCGTTACATCATAAGAAGAATGGCATCTACGCTAATTTTAGTGTCTTTGTTTATCCAGAGGTTTTCCC
The DNA here is from genome assembly GCF_051911475.1 of Siphateles boraxobius. NCBI lineage: Eukaryota > Metazoa > Chordata > Actinopteri > Cypriniformes > Leuciscidae > Siphateles > Siphateles boraxobius. The sequence goes on along the minus strand of NW_027508866.1, from coordinate 29,223,245 downwards.
GCAGCCTGCCGGATCCAGGCCGTTTCCAGATCTGACGAAGGACTTTCGCCTGGACCCGATGACAATGCAGTGCTTAAGTGCCAACTAGTCTCTCCCTATGGAGGATCCCTATACCACTCTACAGATAAAGCGTTGTGGATTTTTTTTTGGTTCGCGTACCTACCCAAAGTGATAAGATAAAATAAAATTCTGCATCAAAATTTATAGACAAGACAAGTAGTTTGTTTAGGCATGGTTTGTAAGGAATTACAAACCTGCGCACATATATTCAAACGCACATAACTATAGAATCAATTCGTAATGCGCATGTGAACGCCATCAGCGTCTATCACAGGTTCGCGTTTAAAGTCTGTTTAGAGAGAACGGTGTCGTTTTAGCGGCCCCTAATTTAATAACAAACTATCATTTAGACGGAAGTGAATCAATCAAAACTAACTTTAGCTGGAAAAAACATTTTTCAAGAACCACTATAAAACTAAACCAATCTCTGTTAACTTATATGTTTATCTCTGTAAAGCTGCTTTGAAACAATCTACATTGTTAAAAGCGCTATATAAATGAGGATGACTTGACTTGACTTGACTATTCAGTGCCAGCTGTTTCTGATCAGCGGTTTCTATTTAACCTCATGGTCTTTTGTCTCTTGTTTGTCAGAGCGTTGTTGGACGTTTCCACGTGCAGTGTCTGATCCTTCCTCGTGTTCCTGTGGTTTCGTCTGTTCCCGTTTTCGATGTTTCACCGTTCGTGTTTATCGTCATTCTCTCACGGATTGAGTTGTCCATCTGCCTGCCTGACTGCGCTACCATTGAGGCTTCCCAGCATCTGCGTTTTATTCGCAACTTCAGCCAACTAGTTGCTCCTGTGACTGCCTTGACCTCCCCCAGAACTACGTTCAGGTGGTCCGATACAGCCGAGGCTGTATTTGTTAACCTCAAGAGCCGCTTCAGTTCAGCTCCCATCCTGATTGCCCCTGATCCTTCACGTCAGTTCATGGTGGAGGTCGACGCGTCAGAGGTGGGGGTAGGGGCAGTTCTATCCCAACGCTCTTCCACAGATGATAAGATGCATGCTTGCGCGTTTTTGTCCCATCGTTTATCGCCTGCCGAACGTAACTATGACATTGGTAACAGAGAGTTGTTGGCAGTCAAGTTAACGCTGGAGGAGTGGCATCATTGGTTAGAAGGGTCGGGGGTACCTTTTATCGTTTGAACCAATCATAAGAATCTGGAATATATTAGATCAGCTAAAAGACTCAACTCCAGGCAGGCTCGGTGGGCACTTTTTTTAGGCCGTTTTGATTTTTCTCTCTCGTACCGCCCGGGTTCCAAAAACATCAAACTCGATTCTTTATCTTGTATTTTTGACCAATCCGAACGCCACTGAGCGATGACGAAGTAAGACGTAAGGGGTTAAGAGCTCCGTCAGCCAAATCCGCTAAAAACTACTTTCAAGGGCCAACAACTACGTAAATTCTATGCTTACAGAACGCATTTGCTTTTAAAACACTAACATTTCATGCTCGACTGGATATCTCAACATGAGCAAACAAAAATCCAAGAAACCCGAAATCGACTCAGCTAGGCCTCAACAAGCCACCGGCCTTACCTGGCAAGCAGACCGAAGACTCCAACGGTGATGAGGAGGATCCACCTAACCGAGATCTACTAGCTGCCATTATAGCACTCAGAGGTGAAATTACCAAGATAAAGGATGACATCTGTGAGATATTGGACAGACGCATCGAGCGTGTGTATAACGACCTGAGAGAGGAGATTGTTACGACTAAGAACATCGCCCAGGTGACTATTGCTAATCTTGAATCGAAATCTCAGATGCAACAGGCTAAACTCACTGACATAGAAGAGGCCACCACTGCACACTCTGATAGCATTAACCAACTTGAGCAACAGGTGGCTAATCTCAGTGGCAAAATTGTCAGTCTTAAATAAAAGAATGAAGATTTAGAAGGAAGATCTCGTAGAAACAATATCAGAATTACGGATGTACGAGAGGGCTTGGAAATGACAAAATCGAGGGATTTTATTGCCAACTTGCTGAAAGATGTACTCTCGTTGGACGAGGCTCCGCTCATTGACAGAGCCCGCTGAACTCTTCGCCAACGTTCGAGCCCCTCTGACCAACAGCGCCCTTTCGTGATACGCCTTCATTACTATCATGTCCTGGAAGACATTGTGGTGGCAATTTTAATGATATTCATTGATCTTTAGTAAAATATAGATGATTCAAATAATGTCACATGTGTGTCTCTCACTTGTAGTGAGAGAAGATTCTGTTTATGTACCTGGGGAGGCAGAAGGGGGAGACACTCCAGAGAACAGACGAACAAGGACCTCTGACCTAGATGTCAGAAGGCCATTTGGTGCAGGGGAGCTTAGTGGGCCAACTAGTGACGTCTATGGAAAACTACTGGGAGGAAGGTTCTGGGGGGAAGAAGGCCTTGAAACTAAGATAAAAGCTAGTTCAGTCTGTCTGGGGGTGTGTCACTCTTCTGCACAGGGTAACAACTGTGTATTAGACTGCTCCTATTCTTGCAAGAATAAATACTTCTATTTTATATAATTTGACTCTGAGTGTCTCTTACGCAGTGATGTTTGTTTGAGATGAATTTTTGCCACAACAATTTTGGTGTCAGAGTGGGATTCCTTGGAAGTGCCTTCTGGACCTGAGAGCGGACGGTGTTTGGCCACCTGGACTGAGCAGTTCCAGCTCTACCTCGTAAATTTCAGAGAGAGGGGCCGACCGCTATCAGGGCCAGGAGAACTCCACTGGAATCAATTGAAAGAACCCGGTGGCAACAGAAGCATCTCTGGTAAGAGACAGTTCAATTTATTTTCTTTTGGGTAAGTTAATTAAATTCAGTTTAATTGGGGAGAAGAGTGAAATTGAACCATATTGGCTGAAGGCTGTTTCTGTGGTACGTAATCTGAGATTAATTGAGATCTATATAGATCAAGAAATTTCAAACAGATACGAGGGAAAATGATCTGAGATTAATTGAGGTCTGTAACAGAACAAGAAATTTCAAGCAGATAAATAATCTGGGATTAAGTGAGAACTGTAACAGATCAAGAGATTTCAAACAGATAGGTACCCTGAAAATTAGTTGTTCCACGACGGAGCAAATTGTTTTTAGGTACTGAGGCTAATTAGGGGGAACCAGAACAGTTTTTGGTAAACCTTAATTAGGAGGGCACTAATAGTGCAACCCGACCGATTTGGGTTAAAAGAAAAAATCGGGTCTGTTGGGGACGCCTAACAGATCAGGAAAATGCGCGTTGAAGAGAAATCCACAGAGAACAGAGAAGCAGCCAATATGGGGAAGTCTCAAGGTAAGCATGCAAAATTGATACACCGGTTTTTCTATCAAATGAGAAAATTATGGGGGAAAATTTATGTTTTAGATATTGAAAAAACTGAGAAAATACCATTATTTCCCAAGGGAGGGAACACTGAGCACAACTAGACTGAAAGTAGTGCGAGAATCAGTTGAACAGGGCAGTGAGAAACAAAAAGGTTGTTATGGCTGCATTCAACATGTGTGATTAGGCAGATAAAAAAGTTGAACTGCCAGGAGAAATAAAGTTTTTACTTCTTCATTCAGTAAATGGATGCATGACATTAGATGTCTGAGAACTTAAATTTACATGATAAGGATTGAAGTAGCAAGCAGCAATAAGGCTGTCTGTGTGAAATAGAGGGAACTGTAAGTGAGAGACTTGATGGAAGAGGGAAGTGAAAAACAAAAAGGTTGGTGTGTGAGATATGTGTGTGGGGATTGTTAGCAAACAATCATGTACTGGTTAGATAATGAAGGAACTGGCATGTAGAGAAAAGAAAGAATTAGCATGTAGAACAGAGGATGCAGAAGGAACTGACATGTAGGGAAAGATTGAGAAGGAATATAGTAGAAAACTATATGTGATGAAAATAAAATGTCTGACAGAATTTATGGAAGTCAAATTAACTGTATGAAAAATGAGTTTCAGAATAAAAATAAGGCATTGAGTATGATTAACGGGGATTAATGTGATATAAAGATAAGGAATGTTTCATTAAGCAAAATGGGGAAAAATTCTATATTTTAATGGTAAAATAATGATTGAAATTAGGTTTAGTTTTAGTTTGATAACCATTGTGTTTTGAACCTAGGGTCCAGCTATGCTGGGGGTACAGCAACAGGGTTTGATTATTCAGCCCGGTTCCCGGATGTTAGATATGTACTTGTTCTGTAATTAGGGTTGTTGATGATAATACCAAATTAGTAAAATGTAAAGACTACTTTGACCAAAAATTCTGGAAATCAATAATGTATAATGTTGGATATTTGTTGATATTAAGTAATTAAAGCAAAAGATATTGTCTGTTTTATAAATGAAATTATGGGTCGGGGATCATTTCCCTGGACAAGTATGACTAAAGTTAAACGAAATCTTTGTGAAAACAACTTAGAATATTTTGAGCATTTCGATGCAGCTTATTAAAATTAATGTGCGGCCAATGATAATGATGAAGATTATGATTTGGCTATTGTGATTAAATCCGCCACTGGTGGACTGTAAAAGAATACAGAGAACTGCTTAATCAGTGGCTCTGTTTACATTCCTGAATGGGACACACACTGCTTCAAGGGTGTGCAGTAAGTTGGAGCCGTTTGCAAGCTCACAGTGATCAAACTATAGTAAAGGACAGGTGTCTGATGCTGTAGTTGAGGCTGACACATGAACCCACTAGATGACAAAGAGTGTCTTGATTGTGGTCAGCAGGACAATTTAACACGTAACTGTAAATGCCCACCGAGAAGGTGTAATAAACAAAGTGTAATTAAGTGATATAAATTTCTGGTGTTAATGTGGGCTTGAAAGTATTTCAGTGTTTAATATGATGATATTAACATTTTCGTCTGAGAAGGAACAAGAGATAAAAACAAGGTCAAAGGATTGAACTCTTAAAGTGAATCCTTTTGAAGAAAAGATCTATAATAGTAATTTTTATAAGTGAATTGATGAATAAAGGTTGAGGTAAAATTACAGATAATGACTCCAACAAATGTGAGTAGCAAAATATATCAAAGTAACTAACAGGATGATTGTGTTGTAATTAAACATTAAAAAAAAAAGATTTTAGAGTATATAGAGAGACTAATCTCACAGATGATTTACAATAACTGCAAAAGTATCACAAGCAGAGAGTGCTTGCCTCGTTAAAATTAAATCCTAATTGGAGATTGATAAACTCCTAGGAAAAATTTAAGTCAAATATTAAACTATGGTAATTGAGATTGAGAAATGTGAAACGTTATTGAGAACTAGAATAATTATTTTTATGTAAGAACAAATAAGCAGAAGTAGTAGGCTACTGAATTAACAGTTGCTAAATGTAAAATGTGTTGAAAGGCATCTGAGTAAACAAACAGCTTGAAAAGTTGACCATGAAAGAGCTAGAAGCTGATGTTTTGCTTTCAAAAGATAAGTCTGCTATTGGCTGTAATGAAACAGTTCGCTTATCTAAATCTGATGTGTGCTGTGGCTGAAACAGCCAGTGTGACAGAGACTCAATCTGAGTGGAAATTTGTAATGTCTAGATTCCCTGACGTGGGCAAAGGACAACTGTAAAACTATGTTTATTTGAAAACGTATGTAATTTCTGGCAAAGAGGCCTTAAGCTGGGCTAGAGTTAAAATATGGTAGATAAAGTTTGATGTTAGAAGTTTATAAGAGGGCAGTGTACCAGTCTTGGATGCCTCAGAGTCTCTCTCTGATTCAATGTCAGCTAAAAGCTGTTATCTGAGCCTGTGTCATAAGTAAAGCACAGTGTTTAAGTTGAAAATCATAGACATGGAGAGGTTAAAAGAAATCATTGCCGTTCAGAGGGCAATTTGTATTTGTAAATGGATTTAAGTAAAACTGAATGACTTTAAAGAAGTCTTTAAAATAATAATACAGACCTTAAACGATAGAGGTGACATTTTGATTAGCGTATTTTAGGACCAGTAACAACTTTGTCTCATTTAGTCTCCACCATTCAGGACCGATGGCTCCGGCTACAGATGAAGTACACTGAATGTACGGTTGTGATCTAAATTCACTGAGTATAGTCTAAGTAGCTAGGTTGCTGCTTTTAAGATAGTTAATGGATTTAAGTGATTAAATACTGTTGTTATTAACCTGTCTCCCTGTGAACACTATTAGGCAATCGGAATGGCTCTGGTGACTCTTGAACGTGCCTTTCCTAAGCTCCAGAAAACAGCTGAGTTCTGTTGAAGAAAACTGATTGTATTGGGAATGAGCGGTCACCAGTGTGTACGTGTGTACGAGTGGCTACTCAATGACGGGATGATCTTCCTGGCCAGGGGACAGCCCAACGCAGGGGGTCACGAAACAGGTGTTATTTGTGAGAAAGGTATGAGAGTTGAGCGCTGATTACTGGAGGCCACCGGGGTCAGCAGAGCATTGAGAGGTGAGATGCGCTGTGAGGTTAAAATTAACTTTACGGCAGTCTGACCCAGAAATGTGAGTTCCTCTATACCACTCACCAGAAACCGCATTCGTTGTATGGCTTGTTTTTCATTGTGACAAGTGTCTGAAACTATGCCAGGGGACGACACCCTGAAGAGAAGAAAATTAAAGATAAATGATTAGCGGGAGTGGACTTTCAAAAGCCAGCTGATTCCATGAGGTGATTGCCATTATTTGCTGCGGAGACAGTAACAAAACTTAATTATATGAGGGACATGATGTTGGTTGCCATATGGGCAAGTAAAATGTATAGAAGAGTTAATGTTGAGCTAATATGTTTATAACATAGTTTTAACTCCTGAAGGTCGTTGGACATGGTGGTGGCTAAAGATGAAGACAGGCTTTTGTAGATTTGAGAAGAGTCTGGATAACAAAGGTGAATGGTAAAAGGTTAATGTAATAAATTTAATATTACAATTTGTCTAAATTACAGTCTTAGGAGGCTGTTGAAAAATATTATTTGTTTATAGTGAGAGAGACTGCTTGAGTGGAGGAAGGGATGGTAACTGTGTCTGTCTTTCTGTTATCGGCCTGATAGAGCAAGCTAAAGAACAAAATAGTGATAATGAACCAAAACAACCCAGCTGACTTTGCTAAGATGAAAGGAATAATGAACAGACATGTTTTGAAACTGGTTAAGAGACCATGTAAAAATAGGTACCATGTAAAAATAGGTAAAAGCTACAGTAAAATGTGAAGTTTAAAATCTTACTTAAAATTTAAATCTTTTTAGAGATGATATAATGAAAAGCGAACATTAAAAATGAACAGTTAAAATATGTGTCTAATATGAGTGTGTGTGATGGTGACTGCACTCTATGTCTTGTATGTATTAGTTTGGGGCACTAATATTCCACCTGAATGGTGTGTATATTGCATCATTAACCTCTGGAATGAGTTTATCATTACAGATGGGTTAAGGCAAATGACAAATTTTAAAGAAGCTGATAATTCTGATGAAGAGACAATACAGAACATGGGACAAGCTTTAAGTTGATTGGCCATCAAGCTCTGTCTGGTAGTAATACTTTTGTCATACATAATGTAGATTTGAAGATCAGTAAATTGGAATTGTGTAGTTGTAGATCACCATCTGGCATGGGCTGAGATAAATGAAAATGTTGTAGATTTGAGGGAAACAACAAAGTGACATATTGGCTAAGTCAACATGAAATTATCAAGAGAGCCCCTCACATTTATGATTATTGTGAACAAAGGGGGAGAAATGATTGACTGACATTGACCAAGTCTGCACAGCACGACCTGACCTGATAGGGAAAATTGATGACCTTGGAAATGTTTGTAGATGACTGACTTGTGAGACCAAACAACAGGCCTGAAAAGCAGAATACGCTGTGAGACTGAGGGCCGTTGCCTTTCAAATACTTCGATAAGAAGATGAGATTGTGGCTTTAAGTGAAGAATGTAATATTTTTGTTTCAGAGGCAGAGAAAGATGTCTGGAGGAAATTTGTCTGAAGGACAACGTTTGGGTTAGTGTTGATGGCAAACTTTATAAAAAACACTATGTTAAATGTTATGTTAAATTGATGCTCGAGTTGTGTCGTGCATCAAGAGGGAGATGGTATAACAATTGCCAAATATGGTTTATTAAGGGGTTCACATTTGCTGAATAAATGTTGGGAGAACACTAGGGGTAATTTGATAAAAGCCCTGAAAGAAGCCATTTTTTCTGCCTAACAAAATGGATGTCTGTGAGTGTGCCGCACACACCAATAACAAAGATTGTTTCAACAGGAAACGCCAGGGCATCGAAGGCCACGGGAGAACAGTAGACAAAAGAAACTACGTACTTTACTATCTGACAATAACCTCGAAATCTGTTTCTCTTTACAGAGAGCATGCAGGATTGGGAGACAGGGCAAAATGGGCCCAATAAAATAATGGTTATGGATGAATTTGGCTAACTGTCCTGGCCTGGGTTATTAGTGTGGCAGAAAGGTGCTACACCTGCGCAGCGCATAACTTAAAATTTTCCTTTTACAGAATGTCAGGAAGGATTGGATCAAACAGAACTAATTCTGTTCCAAATGTATAAATATTGTGTGGACATGAGGACAGGGGTTGAGTGTTTTTCAGGGTAAAAGGACCCCGAGTGCTATTAAGTGAGCAAGAAATTATCCGGAGATAATGTTTCAGGTTGTTGATTCCACAGGTCACACCAAAGGGGAGCGGTCAAGCGGTCACTAACAAAATACTTAAGGTCTCCATTCACAGGTGACAGTTCACTCCAGTGGGGGTGCGGTCGTGATTTAAGGGAAAACCTTATAAGGATCAGAAAATGGTTGGAGAGTGTGACACCTGGGTCCAAGCCTCTCACCTACACCAACAGGCCACAACCATCCCATAGTCCATGGGGCGAACGAGATGATCAACACGCCTGGAGGAGGATGTGAACCAACTAATGGTTTAAGAATGTGGTTTTGTGATTATTTTGAGGATTTGATTCGATTAAATCAAAATAGGGCTTAGTATTGATATACACTAGATCAAAAGATTTGATTGGTTACTTATTCATTAGGAAATATTTAAGGAAAATGTTTTTGGGAAGAGATCTATTAATTAATGTAAATTATAGGGATAATTGTTGAAGCTTATTAAGTAGAACCACAGCATGTTTGAATTAAAAGTTAAAGGTAAAAGAACACGGAACGTCCGTGGGGCGAACGAGATGATCAACACAACTGATGGTTTAAGTTTAACAGAAGAATCTGTTTTTGTGATGATTTTGTTTGATTGAATCAAACTAGGTATTGATTTGATTGTAAATGTAGAAAATATATTGATTGTGTCCGTAATGGAAATATTAGAGTTAATTTTGAACAACTACATTGGTTAAAAGAATGGATAAAAAAATATATAAAACCTTTTCTGGATAGATTTTATTAAATATGGTGTTAAATAGAGCTTACTAAGTAAAACCATTGGCTGAATCGAGTTAAAAGTTAAGAAAATATGGTTAGGAAAATGGAGGCGATGTATGGAAATGGGCGTGGACTGATGGTAAATGGATAAGATTGGTTAATCTTTGGGGGGTTGGGAGTACTGTACTACCAATTTCAGCGATAGGATTATCAATATTGTTATGTTTACCATGCATTATAGTGTGTTTCCAGCTCAGTACAGAGACTGGTTAAAGCTGGGAGTCTGTTCAATTGGATGAACAAAATATGATGATACAAGTAGTGGGAGCTACTGTGACATGTGTTAAAGTGTATGTTTCCTTTTCTTTTTTTCTATGAATGTTTTTGATATGAACAGAAGGTTAAAAGCTGTGGTTATCCGCTATGTGTTGACGTACAAGGAGAGGGGTCGAAATGAGGGATTTTATTCTACTTTTATTTCTTCGTATTTCTTAGCCTGTTGAAATGCCATGTGGGTTTCAAGATGTGTAATGATAACCAGGGTGTTAAATTGATGTGTTTCCTACTTAAACTATACACTATTTCTTGTTTATACTGAGGTGACTGAGGGTCCGACCTAGGTCGGGAGTGCAATAACAGTGCTTATTCATTCAGCCCGGCCGCAGATAAAGTCTTTACTTGCTTGCTAATACTTAAGGGACTATCCCCACAAAAACAGCCTAAGCTTTTTACTTTTCCAAATGTTATTTCACAAATGTTTAAGAGAGTGGTCAGTGAAAACCAGAGATGAAGAGTATAAGTGTGATGATATGACTTAAAATTTGTCTTATTGTTTATTATTGTGATTATGGGTAATCATAATGATAAAAAGTGAGGAGTTGTGGTGGCAATTTTAATGATATTCATTGATCTTTAGTAAAATATAGATGATTCAAATAATGTCACATGTGTGTCTCTCACTTGTAGTGAGAGAAGATTCTGTTTATGTACCTGGGGAGGCAGAAGGGGGAGACACTCCAGAGAACAGACGAACAAGGACCTCTGACCTAGATGTCAGAAGGCCATTTGGTGCAGGGGAGCTTAGTGGGCCAACTAGTGACGTCTATGGAAAACTACTGGGAGGAAGGCTCTGGGGGGAAGAAGGCCTTGAAACTAAGATAAAAGCTAGTTCAGTCTGTCTGGGGGTGTGTCACTCTTCTGCACAGGGTAACAACTGTGTATTAGACTGCTCCTATTCTTGCAAGAATAAATACTTCTATTTTATATAATTTGACTCTGAGTGTCTCTTACGCAGTGATGTTTGTTTGAGATGAATTTTTGCCACAACAACATTCTCCACAAAGCTGCCACTATGAGAAACCTCCAGTATCAAGGTAAAGCCATAAGCATTTTCCCTGACTACCTTCCATCAGTGGCAAAACGAAGGGCGCAATTCAACAGAGCCAGGCAACTACCGCACAACCAACCCGGCGTCAAATATCGCTTGCTTTACCCAGCGAGATTCCTAGTGAATCACAACGGCTCCCAGTCATCTTTACAGACCCGCAGAAGGCCGAGGAGTATGCTGAGCGTCTCACGGCAACACCACCGGGATCAACTGGTAGAAGTTAAAAGACTGATAATACATCATATACCCTACTCTGACAGGGATCCTTACAAACTGTGAGTGGTTCTCCTCCGTCTCTTGAACTCTGTTCTAGAGGTATCCAGTAAGATTAATGTGTAATAATATATTGATAAGTTTACAAACTATTTACAATGTATGATTATTATACAGATTTTATTCCTTTTTCTCATTTCTTATTTTTCAAATTTAACCTACAAATATTTTGTTCTGGGTTACAAATGGCCATGACTTTATAGTTAGGCTTGAGGGGCCTCCCCCAAAAGGAGTAACAGTCTTTATAAGCTAGGTGTCACAGAACGCTCGACGACGACTCCTCCTGGTTTCACCAGATCCCTCTCTCCTCTGTATTAGGACTTCATTTCCCACTATCCTTCCCTACTCATTATCTCCTGATTAATCGCCCCGTCATTGCATCAGTATCACCTGTGTACCCTTAGCTCTCCTTTATCTGGACTGCTCTGTTCATTGTTCATTTGTGAAGTCTTGTTTTACCTACAAGCTTTCTCTAGCTCATTTTTCTCGTACTGCTCTGATATTTTGACTTGGACTCCTAACTCGTTTTTGAACCTATGCTGCCAGCCCCTGACCTTTGCCTGTTTGATGTACGATTCTTGGATTGCCCTAACCAGTGTGCTGTGTTTGAGTTTGCTGCCGCCCTTGCCACGGGCTTTTGAGTTTTATGACTGCTTTCCTTTGTTGGCTTACCTGTATCAATAAAATACTGCAAATGGATCCGACCGCCTCAGCCTCTTCGTTACAGAAGACTTCACCACAACAGGATCCAGCAGATTTCCATCGATTGGCCTCCGAGGTATCCTCTCAAGCAAATGTGCTGGCCGCCCATCAGCAACAGTTGGTAAAATTGACAAATCTCACCGAGGAGCTCGTGAGATCCGTCCGAGCGCTATCCCCGCTGAACGTGGCTGATAATCAAGCTCAGAGTCCAGCTGCACCTGCTCCCGTTCCTCCTGCCGTGAGTAATAATTCGAACCACCCTAAATTATCCCTTACCGAGAAATTTGATGGCTCACCCTCTACCTTTAAGGGATTCTTGCTGCAGTGCAGCTTGTATTTTGACCAGCAGACACAATCCTTCTCCACTGACGAGAGCCGCGTTTCCTTCATGTGTTCTCTACTCACCGGCCGGGCTTTGGAGTGGGCTACTGCACTCTGGTATGGAGGTCAGCTCTCTTTCCCCTCTTATGATGAGTTTCTAACCCAATTTAGAGAGGTGTTTGAACATTCTGCGGGAGGAAAGGATCCGGGAGAATTACTGCTCACGTTACGCCAGGGGAATTCTACCGCAGCGGACTACACACTCTCAGTTTCAGACTCTTGCAGCCCAAGCGGGATGGGAGGAGGAAGCTTAAAAGCTCCTGTATCGCAAGGGACTTAACCCGGATCTCCAGGGAGAGCTGGCATGCCGCGACGACGGTAAATCTTTGAACCAAATTATGGAGCTCGCCATCCGCCTGGGCAACCTGATCTCGACGCACACCCATCAGATCCAGTCTCTTCGAGTGTGCCTTCCCCAACTCGAAGTCGGAACCCATGCAGATTGGTTACACACGCCTCTCTACAGCGGAACGGGAGAGGAGACGCCTAAATCATCTCTGCATGTATTGCGGAGAGGCGGGTCATCTGAGGGCCACCTGTCCGGTTAATCCAGCGCTCAAGAATTCTGCTGCGGTGAGTTTTAATCACTCTTCTAAATTATTCTCTGTGGACAGTTCTTTGAAATGTAACGCAGAAACTTTAAACATAAGAGCCTTGATCGATTCTGGAGCTGCTGGAAATTTTATCGACCTTTTGCCAAAACTCATCGTGTTTCTCTCTTCGCATGCGAGTCTGGTGTTACCGTGGAAGTGCTGGATGGTCGCCCCCTGGGGTCTGGAGAGGTGCAATACACCACGCAACCCCTCACGCTCAGCTTCGGGACACAGCATTCAGAAACTATCCAATTCTTCACGATTCACTCACCTATGCATCCTGTAACCTTGGGGCTTCCTTGGCTAGTGAGACATAACCCCCAAATTTCCTGTTCTGACCGGAGAATATCCAGGTGGTCCAAATTCTGTCAGATCAACTGCACGACTGCTGTCCAAGGTACTGAGCTCCACAGCGCTGCACTCAAGGGAGTGGATTTTCTGGAAATTCCCTCCGAATACCATGATCTAGCCCGGGCCTTCAGCGAAACTGAAGCTTTTCACCTTCCCGCTCACCATGCTGGCGACTGTGCTATTGAACTTTTGCCTGGGGCCGTACCTCCACGCGGAAGAGTTTACCTGCTGTCACAACCTGAAACGGAAAAATATTTTAAGTGGACAGCGGCTTGTACTGCGGCCTTTGCTCAGCTCAAGGAGAGATTCACTTCCACTCCTATTCTCCATCACCCGGATCCTGAGAGGGAATTCATCATTGAAGTGGATGCATCGAACACAGGAGTGGGGGCTATCCTGTCTCAGCGGTATTGGGATCCGGCGAAAATTTTCCCATGTGCTTTCTACTCTCGTAAGCTTAACTCTGCTGAGCGCAACTACGACGTAGTTTTTCTCGTACTGCTCTGATATTTTGACTTGGACTCCTAACTCGTTTTTGAACCTATGCTGCCAGCCCCTGACCTTTGCCTGTTTGATGTACGATTCTTGGATTGCCCTAACCAGTGTGCTGTGTTTGAGTTTGCTGCCGCCCTTGTCCTTGGCTTTTTCCCGCTAACTGTTTTCCTCCGGCTACTTTAGATTAGCCTAAGGTATTTAAGTTTATGTTTTTTATTTATTTGTTGTTTACTATGTGTGTGTTTGTGTTCGCGATCATGCGGAATTACAACTTTTGTGCAACAATAGAAGCAGATGTCATTCACTATAATGCATATAGATACTCGATTTCCCATCTCATTTATATGCCAATTTTCCTTCCCATTACATATGACGGATGCATTGAATGTTAAAAAGGGACTGACATTTACAAGCTGGAATATACAAGGTGCAAACAACCCTGTGAAAAGAGGTAACATTTTTAATCACTTAAAGTCATTACACTCAGACATAACTTTTTTGCAAGAGACACATTTATAAAACAAGTTTCATAACAGACTGAAAGCTAAATGGGTAAAAGTATACCACACGTCCCTCTCCACAAAAGCAAGAGGCGCAGCCATTATAATAAAGAAAGGGGTACCCTTTATCCATAATACCACCATAGCCGATAAAGATGGGAGACATAAACAACACATCTTTAACTCTCATCAATGTATATGCTCCCAATATGGATAATCCTGCATTTTTTAAGAGTCTTCAGTTTACTCCCCAATTTGACACAGACTATGTTAATAATAGGAGGAGATTTAAACACACCTTTAGACCCATTTCTTGTTTGATCATCATCTCGTAAAATACCCAGAAATAATTCAGGTGTTCTTTTAAATTCATTCCTTAAAAGTATGAATTTGATAGATTTATGGCGCTTTAACAACCCATCTGGCAGGGATTAATCTTTTTTTCGGCAGTTCACAACTCTTATAGTAGAATTGATTATTTTCTAATTGACGCTCGACTAGTTCCATTCACAACTGATGTAAAATATCACACCATATCAATTTCAGACCACAGCCCATTAACATTCAATTTATATCTGGATGGTATGGACCCACCCAGTAGATCTTGGAGATTAAACCCTCAATTATTGACAGACAAGGCGTTTTGTGAATTCATTGAAGCTCAAATAAAACTATATTTTGAAAGTAATGATACCCCAAAAGTCACATCATGCACTTTATGCGAGGCGTTCAAAGCCTATCTGAGGGGATGTGTAATCTCATATGAAGCGGCCAAAAAGAAAAAAGAATTAACTCAATGTAAATATCTTGAAGAACAGATACGACAATTGGACCGACAGAATGCTTTAAACCCAACTCCCGATTTGCATAGAGAAATAACTAATCTGAAATATTAATTCAATCAACTTCTCTCTAGGAAAATTACCTCAGCTTTCTTATTCATTAAACAAAAATACTTTGAATTTGGAATTCCTATTCACAGGATTAGAGATGACAGGGGACATATACTACTTAACCCAAAGAAGATAAATACACATTTTTTACAGTTTTATTCTGCCTTGTACACCTCAAAATGTAATAGTGATCCCAATACTATGAATCAATTTCTAGACGATTGTAACTTATCAAGAATCTCACCTGAAGACTTGGAAAGGCTTAATACAGTTATCCACCCCACAGAAATACAAAAGGCAATAACCTCCCTTAAAAGTGGAAAATCACCTGACCGGTTCAATGGCATACCGGTTGAACTTTATAAAAAAATTGAGTAATATTTTTGCACAATTTCTCGATAGAATGTACAACCAGACTCTTATAGACAAACCCTAAAGCACAAATTCATACAAATCGCAACTTGTCTTCCTCATTTAATCTGTTCAGAGGAACACGGCAAGGATGTCCCCTGTCAGCACTAATTTTTGCTCTTGCTATTGAACCACTTGCACAAAGTATCCGTTTAGACCCTCGAATATATGGCTATCAGACTAAGACTACAACAAATAAAATTTAACTATATGCGGATGATATTTTATTATATGTGACCAAACCTCTCCTCTCTATCCCATCCATTCTTGAAAAAATTGAAATGTTTGGGAAATTTTCAGGATATCGGATAAACTGGACCAAGAGTTTACTAATGCCAGTTCATGACATCACTCAAACAACCTTGGCAAGATTCCCCTTTAAGGTTAGCACTGATAAATTCACATACTTAGGCATAGAGGTTACAAAGCAACTTTCCTCTCTCATGCAAATTAACTTTCCACCCTTATTGGAACAACTTAAAAACAAAATTTAGTTTTGGAAAACCTTGCCAATATCACTACTTCGGAGGATAAACGCCATTAAGATGATCTTTCTACCACAAATACTGTACTTTTTTCAAAATATTCCTGTTTTTTAACAAAATCTATCTTTATATTTGTTGGACGGCACAGCATTTGCCCGAACACTTTACCAAGATGTGATAAATGTCAGTCCCTTCTTCAACACTTTTTCATGCTTTTTTTCTTGTCCTAAAGTTGCCACTTACTGGTCTGATGTATTTAATGTACTGTCAAGAATTTTTAAGACTACATTGTCACCGGAACCATTGTTGATTATCCTTGGCACATCAGTTTTTCAGAAATTTGAATTCAGCCCAGCAGTGGTTCATTTCCTACTCTCTTATTACTGCAAAAAAAGTTACTTTTGATGTCATGGAAAGGGCCAGCGATACCCACTGACAAAATGTGGCTTCGAGATATGTCCAATGCTGATGTACACATTGCCTCAGATGCCCTGATTGCTTACTGTGAAAACCTCACAAAGGAAGAACAGAGTGCCAAAGAGAGAGTTGAGTCATGTTGGCAGACTCCACCAGAAGGTGGACACACAATCATACCTGGTAAATGGGTCATGATAAAGTCATTCAGAAACAAGCCATTAGACCCAAAGTGGCACAGACCACATCAAGTAATGTTGATTACAGCAGCTGCAGTATTGTGTCAGGGAAGGAAAATCTTGACTCATGTGTCACACTGTAAAGTTGTTCCCCCACCTATAGGGATAGGATGGGACACTGACCAGTGAAGAGCCAAGGGAAGAACCGAATGCAACAGGCTTCGGGGGCCAACCCTATGGTGAAGACTCCCTCATAGGCCTTCCCCATCAACTAGTCCATCCTTACTTCACTGTTCTTTAGGTGTCGCAGGAATTAAGAAATGGGGAAAGAAGGAACAAAAATAGCAGACTCGGAAAAGGATACAAACCTAGTGTTTGTGCAAATACTGCTCTACTGTCTTTTGTTTTCTTTCTTCCTCTGTGCAGATACCACTTGATGGCTGTCCCGAGACCCATATGCACCGACCTCCTCATCTGCATATGAAGCCACAACCTCAAGCAAACGACTAGACCCACTGCCGAGCCACCTATCACAGAAGAAACAGAACCTTCAGTCATCCATCAACATGATCAAGATTGTCGTACTACTAACCATCATGGAGATCGCAGTGTGTGGACTCCAGAAACAACATATTTTTAGAGCTGATCAATATGTCAAAAAACGCCTTGTTTGCTGAAAAGAATATTTGTATGCCACACCCGCCTTCAGTAGGAGCAGGAATCCCATGGGTGGCACACCCCATCTCCAACAAGAATGCATGTCACAAAATCACAACTCCCCCAGCTTCTCCGTGTTGCATTCCTGGATTACCATCCTGCAACCTAACTTCAGCTACTCCCATCATGACAGATCTACTCTTGCCAATGACTTTTCCTTGGTGCATGGAAAATTATGCTCCAGCCTCAACTCCCTTGGGTGAAATTCCTCGTGAACGTTGTAGCTTTGTGATCGAAATGAGAACAGAATCCCATGTGGACATTACTCCATCAGCAGGAAAAGAGGAAAAGGCTCCTTAGGACACCATCCCTCCCGAAACTCTTTGCAATAAATCAGTAGTGTATGATTCCTCCACCATCTGGCACTTTTTGGTTATGTGGAACTTCTGTCTACTACAACATCCTACCCAGCCAATTCAACGCCAGGTGCACCCTGGTTTATGTTCTACCGGCTATCAGAGAAAATACACACTCCACCTCAAGCTCTCCACATCTACAAAATTCAGCTTCTACCACAAACAGAGAAGATGGCTGCATTCCAGGACTCACTTTTACACAAACATGGTGGTCAAGAACTCTTGGAGCATTAATCCCGTCTTATGGTGTCATGCAGGCCCTTGATCAAGTCAGAAGCTTATCAAATTCTGTACAGATATTGGCCAATGATACTGCTTTGGCCCTGGGTAACATCACAGACACTCTCGCTTCAACAAGATAATGATCTTACAGAACAGAGTAGCCTTGGATTACATTTTTGCAACGCAAACGGGGAGCCTGCACCATTATCGGCCCAGTGCTTCACCGGGTTAATGGATCCAACAGAGGACTTGAACAAAATCCAAGAAGACATTCTTGATCTTTCAGCAAAAATTACACCAGATGACTGAAGATAATTCTACATGGTTTGGAAACTTGTTAGGTAAACCCTGGCTGTGGTTCAAGGAAATAGCAATTCTGCTGTTGTTTCTTCTACTGGCGTACTATCTATGCATCCACAGTATCAAGTGTTTCATTCAACAAATGACTCACTTCCCTCACGAAGAAATGAGAGTTCCAAACAGAAAAGACTGTTACCCGTAAGAACTTCACGACCCTAATTGCATGTTTGTTTCTCTGTCAGCATGCAATTACAGAAAATCAACACAGAGCATGTACTATGTGCCTGTAACGATCACAGGTTACAAGAATGAACTTTTAAGTGTCTAAATTTGTATTTTGTGGGAGTTATTAGAACTCTACAATAGTATATAAACTGAGAAAGTTTAGTAGACTGAATTTAGCATTTGAGGTATAAATGATATCTGAGTGATCAGCAAGAGATTCCTTGCCAGCCCTGTTTCTCTCTGTTGTAAGTTAAATGAATCAGATTACTGATACTCTCAACCTTTGTCTTTAATGGCTCCTGGAGCCCACTGTCCCAGTCATTGAATAGTTAGGCTGATTGGATTAGCACCTATGCACCAATGACGTTGTTATGCTGATGAGATCAGGGCTGGGGAATTTCCGGTAACGGGCTGACTCCTGTACATGCTTTGTTCAGATTGTCTCCACCTCTGCATTTTTGTCCAAGGTACTGAGTACTGAATATGTCAAAAAACGCCTTGTTTGCTGAAAAGAATATTTGTATGCCACACCCGCCTTCAGTAGGAGCAGGAATCCCATGGGTGGCACACCCCATCTCCAACAAGAATGCATGTCACAAAATCACAACTCCCCCAGCTTCTCCGTGTTGCATTCCTGGATTACCATCCTGCAACCTAACTTCAGCTACTCCCATCATGACAGATCTACTCTTGCCGGTAGATTGTCTCCACCTCTATGTAATCCCTCCCCCTTGAAAGATATAAACCCTACTGTGCTGAGCTATTGAGTTTAGACTTGGATGACTACAGCCACGCACAGCGAGTTCTCAATAAAGAGTAACTTCTGCTTGAAAAATATCCCAACGTCTCCTGGTCTCTGAAGAAAAAGTTTCCAACAGTGTTTAAAAATGGGACATGGAGTAATTGCTAGAATGCACTTATGTTTGGGGTAAGTTTGCCTTTCATTTTCTCCAAAACTCTACAGTAAAATGACTTGAAAATAAATACAGTAATAGTCAGGGTCACTCTAAACCGGAATGTATTGAAAGAATGTGCAAACCTATGAAGAAACACCTTTTATGAGTGTTTGAAATGGGACATGGTGTAAATATTAGAATGCACTTTGATGTTTGTGGTGAGTTTGCCTTTCAATTTCTCCAAAACTATATAGTAAAATGACTTGAATATAAATATTGTAATCTTCAGGGTCACTCTGAACAGGAATAAATTGAAAGAATGAGCAAACCTATAATGGAAATATTTTTATGAGTTTAAAAAAAGGACAAGTGCTAGAATGCACTTCGGTGCTTAGGGTGAATATGCCTTTACTTTTCTCCAGAACTACACAGTAAAATGACATCCACATGATTACAGTAATAGATAGCCAGGGTCACTCTGAACAGAAATCAATTGAAAGAATGAGCAAACCTATAATAGAAAGACTTTTATGAGTGTTTGAACATGTGACATGGTGTAAGTGCTTTAATGCAATTTGATGATTGGGGTGAATTTGCCTTTACTTTTTCTTCAAAACTATACAGTAGAATGACTTGAAAATAAATACACTAATAGTCAGGGTCACTCTTAACAGGAATCAATTGGAAGAATGAGCAAACCTATGAAGGAAATATTTTTATGAGTGTTTGAACATGGGACATGGTGTAAGTACTAGAATGCACTTAAATATTTGTGGTGAGTTTGCCTTTACCATTCTCCAAAACTGCACAGTAAAATGACTTGAAAATAATACCAGTTATAGCCAGGGTCACTCTGAAAAGGAAAAAAATGAAAGAATGAGCAAACCTATGAAGGAACAATTTTTATGAGTGTTTGAAAATGTGACATGGTGTTGAATGCACTTGGATGTTTGGAGTGAGTTTCCCTTTACTTTCCGCCAAATCTATACAGTAAAATTATATGAAAATGATAACCGTAGTAGTCACGGTCACTCTGAACAGGAATCAAATGAAAGAATGAGCAAACCTATGAAGGAACACTTTTTATGAGTGTTTGAAAATTGGACGGTGTAAATACTAGAATGCACTTTGATGTGTAAGGCTAGTTTGCCTTTACTTTCCTCCAAAACTGTACTGTAAAATGATATGAAAATGATAACAGTAATAGTCAGGGTCACTCTGAACAGGAATCAATTGTAAAAATGAGCAAACCTATAATGTAAATATTTTTATGAGTGTTTAAAAAAAGGACATGGTGTAAGTGCTTTAAAACAGATTTGATGTTTGGGGTGAGTTTGCCTTTACTTTTCTCCAAAACTATACAGTAAAATGACTTGAAAATCAATACAGTAATAGTCAGGGTCACTCTGAACAGGATCAAAATGAAGGAATTAGCAAACCTATGAAGGAACACTTTTTATGAGTGTGAAAATGGGACATGGTGTTGAATGCAGTTGGATGTTTGGGGTGAGTTTGCCTTTACTTTTCTTCAAAACTATATAGTAAAATGACATGAAAATGATAACAGTAATAGCCAAGGTCACTCAGAACAGGAATATATTGAAATAATGAGCAAACCTATTAAGGAACACTTTTTATGAGTGTTTGAATATTCAACATGGTGTAAGTGATAGAATGTACTTAAATATTTGTGGTGAGTTTGCCTTTACTTTTATCCAAAACTGTACAGTAATAGCCAGGGTCACTCAGAACATGAATATATTGAGATAATGACCAAACCTATAAAAGAAAGATTTTTATGAGTGTTTGACCATGGGACAACGTGGTAGAAGGCACTTTGATGTTTATGGTCAGTTTGCCTTTACTTTTCTCCAAAAGTAGTACAATGACTTGAAAATAAATACAGTAATAGTCAGGTTCACTCTAATGAGTGTTTGAAAATGGGACATGATGTAGGTGCTAGAAGGTAAAGTAAAATGTCAAAACTAAATAATTCAATTATAATTTACAGATTAAAAGACACCAAAAGCCTGTTGTATCATATTTGTCATTTACATTAACATGAATAAATAAAGTATAATAATTAATGTATATAAAAACTAACAATAAAAAATGTAAGAAAATGAATGATGTATGACAATTAACATTAATATGAACATGAATAAATTATGTAATAAATAAAGTAAATCATATATAGGCTTACAAACATTAAAGGGGTGGTGAAACACATTTTTTCGAAGGCTTGATTGTGTTAGTGGGGTGCACTGTAACATGTGTTCATGCTTCGTTTAAAAAAAAATTGCATTATTTTTCAATATTTTACCTTTATTCTACGCTGCTCTGTCCCTCCTTGTAAAAACGGTCTATGAAGCCAGTCCCTCAAAAATACGCAATGGGCTCAGATTGGTTAGCTGGCCCAGTGTGTTGTGATTCGCTAACCGCCTAGTGTACGTTTTTCAGAAACGTCATGCCCCTTACCTTTACCGGTAGTTTGTGCTTTGGTTTATTACAAACAATGGTATCAATCGGACCCAGAGAATGTTAGTGAAGATGCAGATGCAGTGATCAAGCAGAACCTGTTCAAGAACGGCTGTTAAATGACGTTTCAGAAAGGTTTTTTGTTGTTGTTTCTGTCTCATTATCTTTTTAGATACGCTGTAATTAAATTGTACTAATTATTATAGTATTACAAAAAATAAGCTTCATATTGATAAACAAGAATTTCATATAATCGTTCTAACAAATTATACTAACGTTACAGTCCTCAAAGGGATTTTTTTGAGGAAAGACTGCGGATCTATAGTGATCGTTACTGACTGTATGGCCCCGTTACTTTTGTATTTTTAGAACGATTGTAGCCAAATATCTGTGGCCAGAACTATGAACCCAAAACGAACACTAAACATTGGCTTTAACGTTACTACAGAAAGTTAGCCAAATCAAACACAGAACCATGTTTCGCATGCCTGTAGATAAACAAGCATGTAGATAAACAATACATAAAAGCTCTAATCAAAGAATAATTAACACTAATTCCAAGTTCGCTGTTGAGATTTAAAAAAGTTTGTTAGGTTTGAATGAGCATTTAACAAGCTGTTTTGCAGAGCCAAACAGCGTTGTCATTTGTTTACTTCCTTGCTGCAACGTACAATTAACAATACGAACTATTACAGGAAACCACATAGACGAAATATAAATCATACTTGCAGGTTGTGGCCGTAAACAACAGCTTCTGTTCTTAAAGTTGGAACTGCTCCATCTTTCAGGACAAGCCGTTGTGCGAATCCTGCATTGAACTCGGGAAGATTGTGGAAGCTTTCCTCCGTGTGCAGCACAGAGAGCGAGATTTGGGTCATAATAATGAGGGACCTTGTTAAAAATAAATTAACCATTGATCCCTAAGTCCCCCGTCCCTAGGAAAGCTGAACAAAGTGGACCTGCAACCGGGATGAAAATAACAGCAGCGTTTCGACGGCATTGTGACAACTCATCTCCAAAACATCAATATAAAATGGCCTCGCCCCGCTTATTAAGTATTCTCGGAGGAGGGGTTTATGTAAATAATGGGGTTTGCTAACGTCAGCAAACCTGGAGGAATGTCGTGTAGTCCAAAATCTGCCGTTTGCTGTAGTCCTTAGAAATTGACATTTTTAAAATCAAATATCACCCTTTGCTTTGAACTTTGAGTGCTGTAACTTTGCAGATGTTGTTTATGCTCAAACAGCAACATTACACACTATCTAAAGTTAGAAAAGTGAAATTGTGTTTTACCACCCCTTTAAAATAATAAAAAATAAAAATCATGTTTTTTAAAAAAAATCATGAAAATGTATTATTTGTCCTAATCAGAAATTGTATTATATGTCCTAATCAGATGCAAAATAGCAGAAAATATAGTCTAAAAACCAATTTTGACCTCTTCCAGTACCCATACCGTAACTGCACGATTAGACGCGCATACTAAAAAAAATGTGCGGCGGGCATGACCGTGAATTTTCAACACTCGGTAAACAAAACCTGATTGTTTACGTGTGTTGTTAACTCGGTAGTAGAGGAGGTTCTTGCAATTCCGCACTGTTTTACCATGCCTGGAAGTCACTGCTGCGTTAAAAACTGCTCCAGTACCTCACACGATACATATGGAAAACATAGGAACAATGGAATACTGTTTTTTAGATTACCGAAATGGACACAGCATCAGGGAGAGCAAGTCTCTGACCTGACGACGAGACGCCGGATTGCTTGGTTGGCTGATGCCTTTGATAAGATTGTCACTGTTTGCTGTGCTTTAACGCGAACATGTGCAAAAGTGTTGTTTGGGTGCCTTGTTCATTATTTCTTTGAAATAAATGCTTGAAACAACTTGATATGGTGTAACAATATTTATTGAGAACTGAATATATATATATATTTTTTTGGACAACATAAGTTTCATGGACAACATAAGTAACGTTAATACTAATGAAATAATAATAATGTTATTAATGCAAAAGAACAAATATATTGATGCTGCTTCTCCAAATACCACTGTTTTGCGCTTGGTGTGAGCTTGTTCCTGTAAGGTTCCTTTTCTTTCGCCTTATCTTTTTGTATTGCTTTACGCTCTTCCTTTTCTTTCTCGTATTCGTAGATCCGTCTCTGTCCCGCCGAAATAATAAATGCGCAAAAATAATAAATGCGATTAAAATTAAAGAGCTCTGGAATGTTTAGTCGCGCCTCTGTGAAGTTCCGAAGGCGTTGCCCCTGGCAACCGATAGCGTTTCCTACCATCATGGCCGACCGGCTCAGACCCCGCCCAAATCGGCACGTGATTCCTCACTCTCAATACAATTATTGTGCACTTGTGATTTTTCTAAATTTTACTGCTGAGTTACCCACTAATCTAGTTTATAATAGAAGTTTTGTCATAGATTATGATTATGATTATGATTGGCTGGGGGGGGGGGGCTTTTGAGGTATACCACAGTGTCTTAATACGGCCCTGGTGATTAATATATGATTAATGGACATGATAAAGGGCCATGACAAAATTTCTTGAGCAAGTCATCTGTCCTGCTATCTTTTTTGTCGACTGAATGCTCAACCAGTGCCTCCAGTGCCGCATGAACTTCTTCCAAGTGATATCGCAAAAGTTTCACGCTGTCAATACGAGACTCCCAACGAGTGTCTGAGAGGGGTTTGACAGTCAGACTGGTTACATGGTCTTTGAGCAGAGAGATGTTGAAGAGCTAAAAATTACAAAAAACTTCTACAGCACTTCAAAAAATGTCACAGATTGCACAGAAGATTTCGCTGCATCTGAGATAACCAAATTTAAGTTATGAATACTACATGGCATGAAAAATGCTTTTTTGTTCAAATCAAGTATTCGTTTTTGAACTCCCTGTTTTTGTCCTTTCATATTACTCTCTGTAGAGAGGTTCAGTGTGTGTGGGTGTAGGAAGAAGAAGACAGGGTCGGCGGGACTGAGACTAGCACTTTATTTACAGTTAAATCAAAAGAAAACAAAAGCTGCGCTCGTGCGCCTTCACCGTAGTCAAAACTACAGCAACCGTTATAAACCACTCTTTCCGCTGTACCAGCTCTTGCTGTATGTCTCCAGCTCTCTCAGTCCAGTCAGACGAATACTCTTCCCATTACAGCAACACTCAGTCCAATTGATGCAAACTATTCCCGATGTGTCACTTCTCAATGCGTCTCATGTGCGAGTCCCGAGCCCTTCTCTCTCACCCGCTCTCTCATTCTCCGCAGCTTAAATGCGGTCTCTCCACACCAATAACTGCAATCAGACACAGGTGTTCATCATCTACACTTGACCTACTTACTCACCGCACAGCTCGCTGATTCATCTCTCGCTACAGACTTCGCGAAACCATCCTTTATCTGGGTGAAAGGCTGCTGACACTGCTCCGGTGCTTCCTTTTTAGTTAGATCAGTCAGCGGGATAGCGAGGTCTGAATAATTAAGTACAAACCTCCTGTAATAACCCGCTAGCCCCAGGAACTGTTTACCCCCCTTTTTGGTCTTAGTGGTAATGTGAAAGCTGACTTTTCTTTGGACATGGGAGACAAGGGGATCTGCCAATATCCCTTTGTTAAGTCCAGTGTCGAATTCGTCAACCCTCGGCATTGGATAAGCATCAGACACCGCGCTCCCCTTTCTATAGTCCACACAGAAACGGATCGAGCTGTCGGGTTTAGGAACTAAAACTATCGGGCTCGCCCAGTCACTGCTGGACTCTTCTATTACCCCCATGTCCAGTATAGCCTCTAATTAGTTCTGAACTACCTTTTTTGTGTTCAGGTAAACGATATGGGCGGCAGCGCACCACCACACCCGGTTCCGTCTCAATGTGGTGCTGAATGAGATCCGTTCGACCATGCGGGGAGAGAACACATCAGCAAATTCAGCTTGTACAGAGCGAGGGATTGCGGTTTTGTGTTTGCTTCTGGCCTGAGATCTTCCTCTCCGCTCACTACCGTCGCCAGCATCACTGACTCTGCCTCAACCCACTTTTTGAGGAGGTTGAGGTGATAAATTTGATGTGCCCCGCCCCTATCTGTTCGAATTACCTCATAGTTGAGATCGCCAACCCGCCGTGTGACCTCAAAAGGTCCTTGCCACTTTGCAGGTAATTTAGAGCTGGAAGTGGGGAGTAATACAAGCACTTTATCTCCCGGTGCAAATTGACAAAGTCTAGCCCCCCTGTTGTACAGCCGACTCTGTCTGTCCTGGGCCTGTAACAAATTATCCATTGATAGCCTACCCAAAGTGTGGAGTTTTGTTCTCAGGTCCAAGACATGCTGAATTTCGTTCTTCATAGCGGACGGTCCGTCCTCCCAAGTTTCTCTAAGAACGTCTAACACCCCACGGGGGTGGCGCCCATAGAGAAGCTCGAAGGGGGAAACCCCGTGGAGGCTTGGGGGACCTTGCGTACAGCGAAAAAGAGGGGTTCTAGCCATTTATCCAAATTTTTGGCGTCTTCGTGAACGAACTTTCGAATCATGGATTTCAACGTCCGATTAAGCCGTTCCACTAATCCGTCAGTTTGTGGGTGGTAGACGCCAGTGCGAATCGATTTAATGGTCAATAATTCATAAAGTTCGCGAATAGTTTGTGACATAAACGCCGTGCTTTGATCGGTGAGAATCTCCTTCGGGATTCCCACCCGGGAGATTAATGAAAACAGCGCGCTCACAACACTTTTGGCAGAAATGTTGCGGAGCGGGACTGCTTCAGGGGACCGCGTTGCGCAATCCACCAGGACTAACGCAAAGCGGTGCCCCGTGCTGACCGTTCTAATGGCCCGATGAGGTCCATACCAATTTGTTCGAAGGGGACCTGCATTAACAGAAGGGGGCACAATGGTGCTTTTGGATTGGCCGGTGGATTCACCAACTGACATTCACGACAAGACGCGCACCACTTGCGCACATTCTCATGAATGCCCGGCCAGAAGAACCGGGCCATGAGACGGATTAGTGTCGCCGTTTGACCTAAATGCCCGGCCATTGGATTACAGTGAGCCACAGCAGAACCTCATCATTAACTTTTTTTTATGGCCTGAAAAATCATCCGTTCGATCTGTTCAATTTATTCTGAATGTCCTTGTTCAAGTAGTGTCGTGTTATGTCATGTCTCTGAATTCGTCGCAAGTGCTCATTCATTACTGGGTCATACTTAGCAAGCAACTCCACTTCACCCAAGAAATTACCACTGGAGGTACGTCCCACGTAAGGCTAAGTTCCATTCAGCTAAATGGCATATTATGCAGATGATTCTGGTTAGGACGGCACATCTTCGTGGAACCGAGTCGTTATTTTGTGGGAACACAATGTCCATTAACTGCTCTGGCCCTCTTCTTACTAGCTCAGTTCTGACAAAATCTGATATTCTATGGGGCCATAATGCTGGGTCGCTCGGTAGACCCACCTCTACGGTGTGCCCCCTCGTTGTCAGTGGGTAGTGGGTAGTGGGTAGTCTTGCGGGGGTCCTGTTTTCTCATTTATGCTGGTAAACACTACGGACTCATTCATTGATTCGGTGCTGTCTTCGGCTGCTGGCACTGGCTCCTTTTGTGGTTGCAACAGACTAATACCTTCCTCATCGTAGGCTTTCGTCTTTCCATCCCTCTGCTCTTTAGTCACTGCTGCAAACGCACTAGAACTAGCTGGACTAATGTTAGGTTCTTGAGCACTATTGGAACCTTTCGGGAAAAAGTTTGTTAACCCTCCTATTATCTTTGGTCAATTTGACCCCATTCAATGTTTAACGTCTGTAAATACATTTTATATTATTTTTTTTTGCTTCAGATTTAATGACTTTTCCTAATTTAATGGGGAAACCGATTATGGGGAAACCGATTACAGAAACCTCTGTAAACATAAAATTGACCTGCTGATGTTTGTTCAATGTCCTGTACAAATTTGGTAGCATCGGTGTTCCTTGGTGGGGGGACCCCAGGCTCTTTTAGCTGTATAAAACATAAGAAATATTCAAATTTCACACACATTTGTTTTGGTTGTTTTATTGAGGTCATTATAACATGTTATAATTGTATAATGTTCATTATATTTTACATAAATTTATTCCCCCCGTGCCGTGGGGTAGGGGAAAACATAATTCTCATGGTTTACCAAACAAAGGGGAGGAGCAAACATTATAAAAGCATGAACAGAAGCCTTCTAAACCATTTCTCTTTGTGCTCTGTGTGCTGTTTATGTTCTCGATCTCTCTCATTTGAAAATGACATCTAAACACCCTTGGCACCCTCGTCCTGATCTTTGGAACCTCCACGTGTGGCTCCTGGATGGGATGAGGCAGGTTGAGTATCCTACTACCAGCGGTGGCGGTTACCATCACTTCCGCTTAGCATCGTCCACGAGACATGTCTACGCGTTGAAGTGGAACCTCTTCGTCAACTGGGCTCTTCTCACCAAGAAGACCCCCGGAGATGTTCGATCAGTGTTGTGCTTTCCTTTCTTCAAGAAGGGTTGGAGCGAAGGCTGTCTCCCTCCACCCTGGAAGTATATATGTTGCCGCTAGGGCTGTGAATCTTTGGGTAGGCAGCGAATCGATTCGATTCACGATTCATAGGTTTTCGATTCGATTCAAGAACGATTTTTGCAAATTCAGAAAGATTCGATTCAATGCGATTCACATTAAAATTCGATGCGATTCGAATAATTCGATTCGATTCTTATTTTTTTATATGCATTCATAGGATTATTTAAATGCTTCCCCCAATGGGTCTTAGTCAGGGTGTGAATTATACAGCTGCCTTCGGGGGTCAGAGTGGGAACAAAAAAGAAAAGAATTAACGACATTTTGTCTATTGTTAACGTTAGTTCATGTTAGTTTTTAATGAATCTATTATTATAAAAAATATTTCCAAAGCCTATAAATTAGCATTTGTAAAAATGTAAACCAAGATTTAAAAAGGCTTTAAAAGTATAGTTAGTTCATCATGCTAACTATTTTGTAGGAACACAACCTTAAAGTGTTCCTGGTACATTAAACATCCTTCCATTGTGAGACTAAAAATACCATGAACTTTCCCAACTAAACCTTAACTAACGTTTCCTCATGGAATAGCTACTCTTTGTTCTCTTTATCCGACTGAACATTTTCCTTGTGGTTCTGAAAGAAAACGCGCCGGGTGTCTACTTGTGCTATAGTAACGATTACGAATGCAACTTTAATGCGCATCTGATTGATGGATAAACCACGCGCTCTTATTTCAGCTTGTTAGACTGCCACTTGGTCTGTCGGGTAGAAGTCTGCTGCGGCGCTCACTTCAGTGCTGTTCGGCAAAAGAGTGAATCAAGGGAGCATATCGACCACTGAAACCTAAAATGTTTCCTACTAATTAATGTAAAATGTACTTTAGATTAATGTAATTAATCTAAAATGTAATCCTACTAACCTAAAATGTTTCCTAAACTAATTTCCTTTAAAGGTTTCAAGTAAATGATGCTAACCGTTAACTATAGAAATTATTATTTAGCTTAGCCTAAGCTGAATGGACGCTAGGTTAGGTTAGCTTAGCCACTTAGCCACTTAGGCTGGTTTGTTTACAATATGATGTCACGATTTACCACTTCCTGTGACAAGTCGTTGTCAAGGGAACCAGTGCATGTCAGAGCAGTTCAACAGTCCATGAAGAATGTCTGCACAATTTAAACGAGTTATGCATGCTTAAACGAGTTAAAGCGTAGCGCCTATACTTTAAGTCTTTCAAAAACTTGATGTTACATTCAGTAAAATTCAAATGTGGTTTGGCATTTGCGAATTTACTCATGTAACTCTTCTCTCTACTCTAAACAACTTCTACTTGTTCAAAGAGTAAGGAAATAGATTTGCTGTAAGTCAAAGCTTGTCTAAGCATACATAGTTACGTCCATCTTGTGCCTAAATACTTGACTTTTCAGCGAGTGAAACAGTTTTGATCGCTAGGTAGCTCTGCTTGTAGATGCAGCTAAAATTTAGATAAATTACATCAATCTAACAATAATTCGTAATTCCTTTACTTTGTAGAAAGGGGAGCATCACTCAAGTCTACGTATATATAACACTGTACTGAGACTTGACCAGATCAAAATGCGTATAGCATATCGTGTCCCATTTGGATCGGAATTATCAAATAAACACTTTTAAGATTACAGTAGTTTACGAAGGGGCTCTATAGGAATGCCCTATTTGGAGTTAGTATTTCCTGTAACAAGTCATTGTCATGGAAACTAATGTGCAGCAGTGTATATTTCAACCACCGGGTGGCACAATGTCAGTATGTTTCAAAAAGCAGTGCATAGTCTGTTGGCACGTGAGGGTTACACCTGCATTCGGGATTTTTCTTTAAATCAGCAAAATTCTAATTTTACTAATGCAGAATCTTGCTTCTTTTTGAGCACACTTTCGTCTACTTTAAAAGTTTTATTTCCTATGTTGACTTGGAACTGTAGCAGAGTCTTGCATTCTGGTAATGATGCATGCCTTCTGGTTTTTGCGGTTCAGAGTCAATGGGGTCTTAGGAACCCTTTTTCTCGGTTGGCAGAGACGTTGTGGTCTCCTGCGAGCTCTAATGTTAATGCAGGGATGTTGCTGACCGTTCGCTCGAGATCTTTGAGTGTCACTTCATGTGTCATTTCAGGGTTTGTCTGAGTTAATCCTTTTCCTCCTGCGGCTGCAGGGGTTCTTGGCTTAACACTGACTGGTGAAGCGGTAAGGCGAGGGCTTTGGCTCCTCCCCCCTTTGTACAGGGCTGGGCAAGCTTATGCTGCTGATGTGAAGTTCAGCAGGGTACATCTTTTTCTTTTGGGGTCCATTTGCAGTTGGTTGGACTGTTTAAGTTCTATTTGGACCACATCGAGCTGGTCTATAATATTGCAGCAACGCTGAGTCAGTGTTCGGACTTCAGCTCTGACTGCACGCCGATAGCTTTAGCGTCTCTCTCTCTCTTTGAGTTAAACCACTTCTTTTCTCGTCTGTTGGCAGGTGCTCAGTGCTGTCAGAGCCGCTTGAAAACTGGTGATCTCTTTCAGTTGCTCCACGCTGTCAGGGTCTTTGCATCTGTCCTGTGCCTTCTCACGTTGAGCAGGGTTCGTTCTCTATGGAGTTCTGTGGCTGGCAGTGTTAGTTCATTTACCTCCTGTTTGAGGCCTGCGGGAGCATGGCCAAGGAGAAGATGATTTTGGTCAGCTCTTGGTGGCTCAGGCTGGGTGTCAGACGTCCGCTTTCGTTGTCGCCTAACTGTTCCTTTCTCTGCCGTGGCAGGTCGTTGCCTGCTTCAGGCTGAAGGATGTCCATGACACTGCTCTGCCGGGTCTCCAGGTGGTCCTGGTGGCAGGGCTGGGTGTCTGTGGCCTACTGGCACACTTGTGGGAACACGAGAGAGATATGGCAAAGGCAAATGCAAGTTTCTACAGAGTTGGTAAGCTATCCGTGCGGGAGAACGGTGTAGGAATTGAGGGCGAACCAAACACATGAATCTTCCAGGTGATTTGTTCAAATATAATTCCACACAAAACTCAACATTCCAGAACCGTAAAGATCCCGGCTCCAGCTAGTCTACAAACGACTTTATGGCCCTGCAAGCTTCAAAGAGATGAGCCTAAATAGAGGAAGAACTGGTCAAAGTTAGATAGTTTGGAAAAGGCTGATTGGTTCAGTGATGGCACGGCTCAGAACCCACCAAAATAACGGCAGAGGTTGTTTGATCCCAAGACAAAGGATTTAAACAGACCACCTCCTTTTTAAGGCCCTTTAACGACCCCAGGGTGAAATCTCTTAAAAACCACAGAGACTGAGACTTTACATTTAAAATTACATAAAATCATCCCTAAACAATTATTGACGGACTTCTAATCAAAGATTGTTCAACTACATAATCCTATATTGTATCAACAACATCTGTTTGTGTTTATTATCCTTAGATCACATACAAGTCATGTAATTGTTAAAACTATTAGACGTATGAATGAAAGTGTGTCTTGATTCCTATCAGTACGATCATATGTTCTTAATTCATAAGATGGCTTGATTGAAATCTGTGTAAAATGTTTTGTGTTCTTACAATAGGAATCATCTCTAAACTGTACACTTTTGTACTTTGCTAGAGCCGGAGAGTAAAGAGATCACAGATAACGCATGATTTACGATGAGAGGCGAAGAGAACGACACCTCCCAAATAAAGACAGTGCCTAATTGGTCAGAACTCATCCAAGAGGCTGGACAAACAGCTGAGTTTAAAATCTTAGGACCCGAAAAGCCAGTAGAGAGTTAGTAGAAGATTTTGTTAAGTTGGGTTGAGGTTTAGTTTGTGAATGTGTTCGCTAGAGCAAATTTACAGAAGTCATGGAGAAGCCATGACTGGTAACCAGACAGACGAGTAACCATGTAGACCAGCAAACAAAAGAACCCAAACAAGATCAGAAGAACATCCATGGGTTAAACCGCTTCATTCAAGCCATCTAAAAACTATTGTCTCACTTTCCTTTCTTTTTCTTAGCTTATTTTCTTTTCCGTTGAGAGTCTCGATTCTAAGTTAAGTTTTGCTGCAAAGTTTCGTTTAAATGATTTGACTGCAAAGCCTGCTTTCCAGCTTCAAAGACTCTCCATCCATTCACCAACACACCACGTGATTGGCAGCCCAAACATCTATTCAGGCACGAGGACAAGACCACCAGCCAGTCAACAAACCCGGGAAACACCCTTTTACGCTGACAAAAGGAATCCCCTAAAGGAACGCAAGGACAAGTAAGTAGCCTCCAGACTCTTAACTGAACTGGTGCTTTGATATAACACTTAATAACCCCGCCTAAGAAACGATATAAGGGTTAAATTAATGATTGATGGTTCATTCAGGTCATGTCTTATAAGTGCATATAGAAACTTGGGATTTCACTATCTCACTCTTGAACTCATTATTTTTCCTCACCCTCTTTCTTTCTGCAACTCGTATGAATTTGTGTGTGTGTGGGTTTGTGTTAGATATTAGTTTTATGTTTTAGAATAATCAATAAAGTCTTGTTTATATTTTAAAGATAATTGTCCTGTGTTATGTGCTTACAGATTTCATGTCTTAAACTGCTGATCTAAGTTACCTTGCTAATAAATAGTGCTTCACTATAGTTTGGATATTTACATCCGTTTTAGAGCTGATAGTTACGGCCCGTTCAAATGAACGCTGGACGAGTCATTTGCGAGCCGTTTAAGTGATTCCCTATAAATTAATTAATAATTCCTTTTGAGCTAAATTGACCTGTCTAACCCAGACACAGATACCTACAACGGCTATGCCATGTAACGTGTGCATGGCTGACGTGGAGCAGCTAAGATTTAGTGTTGGTGAGCACACACAAAACAAACAGGTTTTGAGTATCTACGTTGGCGTGCTTTAAGCAGTGTAGACTGATGATTGGGCTTTTACATGTCATCAAACTATTACTCAAAATACTCGAAATGGTTCTTTTCACATGTTGTACTACGAGAGTGACAAATAGAGCAAAACCAAAATAAAAGATAGGATGAAACCAGAAAGGAAAAGGAAGAAAGGAGTGTTTTACCTATTTAAGTTTAATTGATTTGAGTTTTCGCTACACACTTACACAGTTCTGACCAGCAGGGGTCCCCAGCGAGGGCGCTTCAAAACAAAGAATCATTTGTGACGCAATTGACTCCTTTGATTCAAAGCTTCGAGGAGTTTTGACTCTCATTACTCGTGTTCAAATCATTAAGTTATCCTTTTTTTCGCAAGGACCAAGGCCCAAAGTCTATAGTCTTTGGTTTAAAGGTTACACTTTACACTCACACGTTTCTAAAAGCTAAAAGCTATCTAAAAGGCGCTAAAAGCTATCAGTCGAGGTAAAAGGACTTTAACTTGTATGCGTGTAGGATGTGGCTACACGCAATCACTTGTTTACACAATGGTCTGTGGGGTTGGAGGTATTAGTAAGATTTTCAGAAGTGCCTGCTCGCGCTGCCCTGTGTCCTGCGTTGCTAAGAGACCAATGCCAACCAACAACACAAATCAAACGGAGCAGCGCTCGGTTGTGCTGAAAGTTTGCATTGAAAACTCCAGCTTAGCCACAATGACGTTGCATGCAAGTGATGCAACTCTCTCAAATCAAAGCAGCACAGTATGGAATGCGATCGGGGCTAATAGTCTTTAAACGAAACGCGTGAAATTTGACCGCGTCAACATGCACTTTTTGTTCGCGTTAACGCGTCAAAAAGCACAGTAGCCGATGAAATTGCTGTAATGGAGATGCGATGGTACGTATAATTAGGCTTGTTTGAGATGCACCTTGCCTCGCCTGAAATGTAGTCGAGAGTAGGCGGCTGCAGTGAGAGGAGGAGTGCAGGAAAGCCGGACAGTTCTCGCTTCTCGCAGTGGATCTGACACCTGCGAGATCAATGATGGATATCGTCTACGGTTACGTATGTAACCCTCGTTCCCTGAGTAGGGAACGGAGACGTTACGTCGGATGACGACGAATGGGGTTTCGCTTAGAAAGCCTATCAACTTCGAGTATTACAAAACGAGCCAATGGCAAAGAAATGCCATGGGTCTGCGGAATTTGCATGGCGTAACTCCGCCCCACCTCGTGGGTATAAAAGGAGGAAGCCGGCAGCAAGCAGATATGTTTCTTCGCTGAGGAGCCAAGACTGAGCTCAGGCGATCCCCGCGGTACAGCGGAAAGTGGCAGGCAGACGTAACGTCTCCGTTCCCTACTCAGGGAACGAGGGTTACATACGTAACCGTAGACGTTCCCTTTCGTTGTCACTCCGAGTTACGTCGGATGACGACGAATGGGGTTACCAGTCTAATCACGCCACCTTCTCAGCTGTCTTCCAGTGCCCTGCGTAAATCGAGATCCCTGTCAGCCTGGACAAAGGACTCCATATAACACAGGAATACCAAGGTACACTGGGAAGCATATCCCAAGCTAGGGGAAGTATGCAATTAATGCCAGCCCGGAGGGGGGGGACTTAGAGAATACACATATGACCCGAAGGAAGCATATGGGAAACACTGGGGTGTCCAGCCGCAGGTGGAATATTTCAACCCCAGGGGTGGCAAGGTGGCTTGCCAAGGGAAAGACACACGCTCAGAGAGGCTTACAGTGGAAATACACATGTGGGGGTCGCTCAGAGGAGGGACCATGCACACGGGAGGCACCTAGCCGACGCACAGGCAATAGACACTGGCGCCGACGTCAGGAGTGCTGGAGGAGCTCAGGGCTTTCGGAGAAGCTCACCTGAGAAAAATATCGCACGTATCCAGTCCGTGGAGTGGAATGGCGAGCAAGCGAAGACACCTGAGCGGGTCCGGTACTAGCTGGTTGAAGCGAGTACACGAGAGGACACAGGCTCCACTCGGAGATTATAGAATCTGGCGAATGTGTTAGGTGTCGCCCAGCCTGCAGCTCTGCAGATGTCTGTTAGCGAGGCGCCATGCGCTAGAGCCCAAGAGGACGCCACACTCCGGGTGGAGTGGGCAGTCACACCAAGGGGGCACGGTCGACCTTGCTGCTGGTAAGCCAAGGCAATGGTGTCCACTATCCAGTGAGACAACCTTTGCTTGGAGAGAGCCTTTCCCTTCAGCTTCCCACCATAACAGACAAAGAGCTGGTCTGAGGTCCTGAAACACTGCGTTCTGTCACATAGGCGCGGAGAGCGCGTACTGGACAGAGCAGTGCCAAGGCTGGGTCTGCCTCCTCCGAGGGCAGCGCTTGCAGGTTCACCACCTGGTCCCGGAAGGGAGTGGTAGGAACCTTGGGCACATATCCAGGCCGGGGTCTCAGGATCACGTGAGAGTAAGCCGGCCCAAATTCCAGGCACGCTTCGTCAACGGAGAAAGCGTGCAGGTCCCCAACCCTCTTGATGGAGGCCAGTGCAACCAGGAGCGCTGTCTTCATAGACAGGAACTTAAGCTCAACTGATTGCAGGGGCTCAAAGGGAGCACTCTTCAGGGCAGTTAGAACCACTGAGAGGTCCCAAGAGGGAACGAGAGGAGGACGAGGAGGATTCAGTCTCCTCGCTCCTCTCAGGAACCTGATGATCAGGTCGTGCTTCCCCACCGACTTACCTTCGATGAGGTCATGATGTGCGGCAATGGCGGCAACATAGACCTTCAGGGTGGAGGGAGACAGCCTTCGCTCCAGCCCCTGTTGAAGGAAGGAAAGCAAAACACTGATCGAGCATCTCCGGGGGTCTTCTCGGAGAGAAGAGCACCAGTTGACGAAGAGGTTCCACTTCAACGCATAGACGTGTCTCGTGGACGACGCTCTAGCGGAAGTGATGGTAGCCACCACCGCTGGTGGTAGGGTACTCAAACCTGCCTCGTCCCATCCAGGAGCCACACGTGGAGGTTCCAAAGATCGGGACGAGGGTGCCATAGGGTGCCCCGTCCCTGAGAAAGAAGGTTCTTCCTCAGAGGGATCGGCCAGGGAGGTGCTGTCGCGAGGAGTACTAGTTCGGGGAACCAGGTCCGGTTGGGCCAGTAAGGGGCAACCAGAATGACCTGCTCCTCGTCCTCCCTGACCTTGCGCAACGTGTGCGCAAGAAGGCTCACTGGGGGAAACGCATACTTGCGGCCCTGCGGCCAGCTGTGCGCCAGAGCATCCGTGCCGAGCGTGCCCTCGGTCAGGGAATAGAACTGGGCGCAATGGGTCGAGTCGTGAGAGGCAAACAGATCTATCTGCGCGTCCCCGAACTGGTCCCAAATCAGCTGAACCGACTGGGGATGGAGTCGCCATTCTCCAGGGAGGGGCTGAAGCCGTGAGAGCTCGTCGGCTGCACAGTTCAGCGCTCCGGGAATGAAGATGGCTCGAAGCGACCTCAGATGCTTCTGACTCCATAGGAGGAGGTGGCGAGCGAGTTGTGACATACGGCGGGAGCGTAGACCACCTTGATGGTTGATGTACGCTACAGTGGCGGTATTGTCTGAGCGGACTAGTACGTGTTGACCCCTGAGCAACGCCCGGAAGCGGTGCAGGGCAAGGCGTACTGCCAACAACTCGAGGCAATTGACATGCCACAGCCGCTGGGGTCCTGTCCAGGAGCCCGCAGCAGCATGTCCATTGCACATGGCGCCCCAGCCCGTGGTGGAGGCATCTGTTGAGACAACAACATGCCGGGAAGCTCGAGCCAGGGGGACACCGGCCCTGAGAAAATCGAGGTTCGACCACGGGGTGAAGAACTGACGGCAGGTCGGAGTAACTGGTACTCGGAACGTGCCGTGTTGCCATGCCCACCTCGGGACTCGGTCGCGAAGCCAAAGCTGAAGCGGTCTCATATGAAGCAATCCGAGCGGCGTGACCGCGGCTGCAGATGCCATATGCCCCAGGAGCCTCTGAAAAAGTTTCAGTGGAACCGCACTCTTGCCCTCGAAATGTCTTAGGCAAGTCAGCAGTGACTGCGCGCGCTCGCTCGTAAGCTGCGCGGACATGGCGACCGAGTCGATGTCCATACCGAGAAAAGATATCCTCTGCACGGGGCAAAGTTTGCTCTTCTCCCAGTTGACCCGAAGGCCCAGACGGGCTAGGTGCCGGAGCACTAGGTCCCTGTGTTCGCAAACCTGATCTCGAGAGTGAGCTAGGATCAGCCAGTCGTCGATATAACTCAGGATGCGAACCCCTTGCTCTCGAAGGGGAACAAGGGCCGCCTCGACGACCTTCGTGAAGATGCGAGGAGACAGGGCTAGCCCGAAAGGGAGAACCGCGTACTGGTATGCCTGCCCCTCGAAAGCAAACCGGAGGAACGGTCTGTGTCGAGGAAGAATGGAGACATGAAAGTAGGCGTCCTTCAGGTCGATCGCTGCAAACCAATCCTGGGGCCGTATGCATTCGAAAACGCGTTTGGCGGTGAGCATCTTGAACGGCATCCGGTGAAGGGAGCGGTTCAGCACGCGCAAGTCCAGGATTGGCCGTAACCCACCGGTTTTCTTGGGGACAATGAAGTAGGGGCTGTAGAAGCCGGACCTCATCTCGGCTGGAGGGACAGTCTCGATTGCACCCTTCGCCAGCAGGGTGGCAATCTCTGCTCTCATGATAGGGGCATTGCCACCGACCAAAGTGGAGCGGACTCCCCT
Organism: Siphateles boraxobius; assembly: GCF_051911475.1. Lineage (NCBI taxonomy): Eukaryota > Metazoa > Chordata > Actinopteri > Cypriniformes > Leuciscidae > Siphateles > Siphateles boraxobius. The sequence continues at coordinate 29,185,453 of NW_027508866.1, read as the reverse complement.
GAAGCGGGGAGGAGACCGTGCGAACTGAATCGCATAGCCGAGCCTGACGGTACGCGCGATCCAGTGGGACAGACGGGGAAGCTCTAGCCAGGCTCCCAGGAACTGAACCAACGGAATCATGCGAGCCACAGGCGTCCCCCCGGAGGGGCAGCGAGGCGGAGTAACTGGCCCAGAAGTGGACGGCATAGCGGCCCGGAGAGGGGGCACAGTTAGCAACCGCACCCTGGCAGAGGGGGCCAGGGGAGGACCAGGCTGGTCGTCCCGCGGGGGCCTGCTCTGCCAGGGGTCTGGCGACAGAGGGGGACAGGGGCGAAGCGGTCCGTGGACGGCACGCCGTGTCAACCGCCTCTGGGACAGAGGGGGGCGAGGAGAGCACGGCTTGTGGGCGGCGCTCTGTGTCGCCCGAGAACTCTATGAGCTCAGGGAAGAGGGGATTGTTTCTGTCTTTAACCACATTAGGGTGCTGCCCACCCGTGGGTGAGCAGCGGGGAGTGGAGAACAAAAGATTCTCCCCCGGCCCTCCACCGGGGGAAGGAGTGGTCCTGCTACCACCTCCTGAGAAACAATCATCATCCCTGAGCAGCCCGTCTCAGGAGCGCCGCTTGGCCCGGCGTTTAGCGGGGGGCGGGGCAGGAGAGGGCTGTGGCGCCTTCTTACGGCTTCCTCCGCGACCGGCCCTGGGTGGAGGCTGCTGCGTGGTCCGGGCGGGAGGGGCGGGAGCCGCAGGAGGGCGCCCTCGGCGGGAAACAGGTCGAGGCGTCTGCCCGGCCGGCAAGGTGGAGGCAGCAGCGGGCCGGCGGGGCAGAATGTGTTTGATGGCCTCGGTCTGTTTCTGGGCAGTTGAAAACTGTTGGGCAAAGTCTTCAACTGCACCGCCGAAGAGGCCGGCCTGGGACAAGGGGGCGTTAAGCAGACGGGTCTGCTCAGCGTCCCGCATGTCAGCCAGGTTCAGCCACAGATGTCGCTCCTGGACCACAGCTGTGGACATCACCAAACCCAGGGAGCGCGCGGTAACCTTCGTCGCCCGGAGAGCAAGGTCGGTCGCGGCGCGCAGCTCATCAAAGAGCCCTGGGTTTGTCCTACCCTCGTGCATGTCTCTGAGCATCTGGGCCTGGTAGACCTGCAGAGTGGCCATAGCATGCAGTGAAGCAGCCGCCTGTCCCGCCGCTCTGTAAGACTTCGCCACCAGGGTCGACGAAAATCTACAGGCTTTGGATGGGTGCTTAGGCTCGCCCCGAGAAGAAGCACTCTGAGGACATAGTTGCATGGCAACAGAGCGTTCAACCGGGGGAAGCCCAGTGTACCCACGGGCAGCTGCCTCATCGAGGGGAGGAAAGGCGGATGAGACCAGCGAGCGGTCCCGAGAAGACAGGGGGGTCTTCCAGGACTTCGAGATCTCATCATGCACATCCGGGAAGAAAGGTATTGGGGTTTGCCGAGGACGAGGGTCGGCGGCCTTACCCAAAAACCAATCGTCCAGCCGCGAGCGCTCAGGACAGGGTGGAGGCCTCCACTCAAGTCCGATGCTCGCGGCTGCCCGGGAAAGCATGGCCGTCATCTCCGGATCAGACTCGAGCACAGCCGTATGCACACCGGAAGGTGGCAGCTGTGACGAGCCCTCACTTCCAGAAGAGTCAAACCCGCCTAGTGATGCTGCAAAAGACATGGCATCTTCCTCTGTAGCTTCAACTGAAGCCCGCGGGCCACCAGAGGGTAGACCCGCGGGAATCAGCAGTTCACTAGCGGGCACCGTCATTGAAGAGGGGGGCTGGGGTCGCGGACACATAGTCGGCGCCTTGTTCCAGACCGTAACCCTCAGATCACCCTGGCCACCAGCCGCAGGACGGGGGGTGGATGAGGGGACTCTCACTCTTGCGAGTTCACGGAGTCTCGACCGTAATGACGCGATGGTCATGTTCCCACAGAGAGAACATGAGTCATCCACGAGCGCTGCTCTAGCATGATCAATGCCCAAACATACTATGCAACGCTCGTGCCCATCAGAGTCCGATACCAATCTGCCGCAACCAGAAGTACACGGGCGAGACATCTTTAAAAAGACGTGCCACGTGTAAGCTCTTTTAGTGAGAGAAAACTCAAGTGTTGAAGCACCCGGGGAGAAACGCACCGACTGGCAGACCACTGCAACAGATCAGCAGGAAGCACGCTCTCGCCGTAGATCGCCGTCACACCAACACTCGAGGTACTCGTTTGTAAAGCTGACAATTCAGAGATGGCTTGTGGAGAGAAGAATACACTTGGCTCCGAAGCGAAAACATATCTGCTTGCTGCCGGCTTCCTCCTTTTATACCCACGAGGTGGGGCGGAGTTACGCCATGCAAATTCCGCAGACCCATGGCATTTCTTTGCCATTGGCTCGTTTTGTAATACTCGAAGTTGATAGGCTTTCTAAGCGAAACCCCATTCGTCGTCATCCGACGTAACTCGGAGTGACAACGAAAGGGAACGCGGGATTCACGCTCGTGCACAGTTTTGCTAATAAACTGGATGTAATTTAAGTTCTGTTGCTTTTATATGAAAATAAATATAATGAACAAGACACCCAAAGTACTTGTTATTTAATTCCATTCCAAATAAGTGTTTATCAATCATTTTTTCTTTAAAACAGACATAGGCTATGTGTTTATATATATATATATATATATATATATATATATACAGTAGATATAATAAAATTACATTACATAACCCATAGAGATCGCACTGTCCGAGAGTTTGGGAATATTCACACATAACATATATGTATATGTATATGTATATGTATATACACATAAAACATGATTTTAAAAGAGAACAATACATCACGATCACGGTTGTTTAAAGCAATCAACATTATGCTGTGTCGTCAGCAAGTCGTTTCCCATCATGCTTTTGATCAGCGCAGTCGGTGGAGAGCAACTGCGCGTGACTGCAGAGTCCGACACGTGCGCCTTGCGCTCGCGAGAGCTTTTTGACACACGTCAGCATGACACCAGAGCAAGGCGGACCGCACTCGGACACATTTCTAACCAGCATGCATTGCGCGCTGATCACCAGTGATCGATTCTGCGCAGATTTTGCTAATCTCAAACAAGCCTATTGTCTCTGATTGGTATATACGTATACAAACATCAGAAATCATGTTTATTCATGAAGGATGTAGTAATGGTACTCGTATGCAAACATCAGACTTATAATTGTTCATGAGGGATAATGCATTGGTATGTTGTGTGATGTCAGCCTTATGTCATGATTTGTCATGCCCTTTTAAGTTGTCCAACGTTCTTTCTCAGTATGAAACGCGATCAGGTACAAAAGTTAAGGCCATCTAGCGGCAATAATCATTAAATGCCATTTTATGTAATTCTCCCCACAAAAGGACAGCAGAGACAATTAATGTAAGTGAAATAATGTGAAAAATGTTTATTTACTATTAAAATGATTGATTAAATCCAGCAATTTAGGTAAATAAACTGTATTAATATAATGATATCTATATTTTTAAACATAATTCATTGATATAAGTTAAATATTAACCCTCTACAGCACAGCATCGCCCTCAGGCAACGGAAAGTTTTCTTTAGACCTACAGTATGTTCAGTACATTTTTCTTTAAATGATTGCAACCAATTAGAATGTTTGAAAAAGTACAATAATGTTTGGGATTCACAATCAAGCACCATTTGAAGGTGGGACGTCCTTTTCTGACACATGGTCACAGGAGCATATAGTGTGAGAAGAAAGCAAGTAGTGCTTCAGTAATCTTATTTAAATTGACACGAACTGTATATAAAAAATATTTGTGTGTGTATGAAGGTGTAGAGAAGCCATTTGGCAGGTTTTATGAAGTTTTTATTTTATTTTACATGTTCACAAAATTAGTTTTTCTTTTTGTTGCCCCAGGGAAATGTTGTGCGATAAGGGGTACTTTTCAAGGATGTATTGGACACAATACCTCACAATGGGAAATAATGTGTTATAAGAAGGGAAGATGCAGGGTTCCTGGGTTCACAGGAACACCCAAAGTCACCAAAGTGACTCCAATGTGCAGCATCTACCTGGATGATGCGATGGCAGCCATATTGTGCCAGAACGCCCACCACACACACCAGCTGACTGATGACTCGCAGTCTCCGCTCTACTTCATCCCACAGGTGTTTTATCGGGTCGAGTCAGGACAGGTGCGCAGTCATGTTAGAACAGAAACGGCCATCTACAAAGTGTTCCCACAAAGTTGGGGGAATGAAATTTCCCAAAATGTCTTGAAAATAATAAAAAAATTATTTAATAATAAATAATAATAGTAAAAATAATTTCTTTCTTTCTCAAAACTGAGTTTTGATTTTTAAGTGATCAATTTATGTACAAGTGTTTTCCCACATGATTATTGGCTGTAGGTCATCATTAAATTAATGTGGCATTTAAATGGCAGTGTTTCCAAAATGAAACACAAGAGCTGTTAGTTTTGAATGATGTGTGTAATGTAGAAATGTGTTCAGAGTTTTGCAAAAAGTTGAGTTTTGCAAAAACTGAGTGCAAAGCATATAATGTCCTTGTATTTTTGCAGACTTGGTCTAAAGATTGGGTACATGAGTGAATGGTTTCACCGAGTGAGCCTTGTAATGGAAATTTCTTTTGAATGTATCTTTTGAAACTTATATCTGCTTGTGTGTTTTACAAAACATAGATGTGTTGAGGAAGTTGCAGGATGCATTAATATTCTTTGCAAATAGTTCAATAGTGTCTTCTTTGCAAAGAGGTCAAAGGGACAGTGCAAGGGGACAGAATGATTAGTTTTTCTTAGCAATAGATAATTTAGAGTGCATCAAGAGCGAGACATGTTTGGTTAGGTGTTTCTTAAAGTGACATTTGTGCTGACTGTGGAGATGCATAGATAAGGGGTGTTAGAGAATAGGGGAACTGAAAACTGTCCACGTGCAGGGGCCTTAGTCCAAAGATCTTCAGAGGAGGGGTGATCTTTTGGGTATATAAACTCTGTGAAAAGAGAAGACTTTTGCCCTTCTCATGTCAGACTCTGTCTTGTGTGTGAACTGCCTTTCTTGCAAGAAATAAATACGTATACTTATAACTTTCGAGATCTTCATTTGTTCTTCAACTGTTGTATAAGGTGTTGAAAGAATTTCCACAACAGCCTCAAATTCCACTTTAGTGTCTTAGCAATTTGAAAAAACTGTAAAACAAACTGACAGAGGTCGCATATGGAATGAACCAAGAAAATCTTAAAATTGCATGGAACTGAGAAGCATGATTGGAAGCAACAAAAAAAGACTGCAATAAAATAAAATAAAAACAAGAGACAATTATTTTAATGCAAGCAAAAAATTTTTGCACACATCAGCTTTGGAATAAAAGAAAAGAAATCTGGAAATCTGTTTGTTAGTAATCTGTACTTAATCTGTGTTTTCAAAACATGATAAAGTAGATTAAGGCCTACTCCTGTCTTAATATAAACCCTGTCTGGGAAACCGCCCTTAAAGGTTCTTGCCACTATAACTTATGGATTCCTAAAGACAAGTTTATGGGTAAATAACATATTAATAATACAAGTATAATGAATATCAAAACACATGTTAACCCTTGATCTATGTTTGGGGTACCAGGGGACCCCACAGGACTTTTCCTTCATTTTTTAAAAGTGTTACCTTCATCTCAGGGGCATGAAACTCTGTGACACTAAAGGTGTGTTAATGTCAAAATGACCCCACATTGAAAATGAATGGGAAAATGAAAAAAATGACTTTTATTTCATTTTGCATAAAAATAAAAGTAAATCCATTATAAATCTGAAAATTTCTACATATAAACCAAGGACTGGTCCAAGAGCATAAATAAAAAGTGGAACGAACTTTCCAACACTCTCTCTCTCTCTCTCTCACACACACACACACACACACACACACACACACACACACACACACACACACACACACACACACACACACACACACACACACACACACACACACACACACACACACACACACACACACACACACACACACACACACACACACAGAGAGAAAGAGAGGGAAAATGTGACTTGTAATGTTTCTGCAAATGTATGTATAATAATTTGCAAAAGCAGATAATTCAAAATATATCAGACAACGACAACATATTCTAATTTTGACAAAAATAGATTTTTTAATGTATTTTAGAATGTTTAAATATATATTCACAAAATATATATATCATAAAGTTGTGAGGAGAAGTTGAAGCATCAAGAAAAATTAAGTGAAAAAGTCCTATATGGTCCTATATGGACCTCTATTGGAAATATGTGGTCATTGCACTTTCTCACTTTAATTATAATTTCTAAAGTTTTTCCACAAACCAGCAGATGTCAGTATTCTATCCCTAACACATTGAGCAATGTCCAAAAACAATTTAGATTTAATTAAGATCGTCATTTAAGTGACTTTTTCTTTAAAAAAATAAATTTTCATGAGCCAATTTATGGCCTAGTTAAGTAATTGTACAGTAAATAGGTAAACAACTTCCACATTTCCACAAAAACACAGCATAAATGTATAGTTGAGAAGTAAATAAAAAAATGACATATAGTTTTCCATAGCCTATAAAAACTATATTTCCCTATGCAATCGCTCTTTAAAAGATTGGGGTCTATTAGACCCCAAACAACCTAAACGTTATCCTTTTTGAACACTGATTAAGTTAATATGATGTTCCTGGAAACAATACAGACAGAACAGCAGAAACAAACTATACAACCAACTAAACACCAAATTACAAAACATTATTAGGCTATGTGAAAGTGAATACATTTATGTGTGTGTGTGTGTGTGTGTGTTTAGTTATAAATATGTGCTGTGTAAGTTAGCCTATAATATATTTGGAAATTATAACTTAAAAAAATAATAACCCATATACATTATAATAATTGAATAATATGGATAATTAGCACTTGACTTATCTATACATTGTAACATTACTTTACTCTAGCACAGCAGTCAGTAAAGCAATGCCACAATAAACTAAAGGATTTTTTTAGGTACATATAAAGGTAAGTCTGCTTTTTTAAAAATATTACACTTCAAGAATGTGCGCGTTAAGAGACACGTTCAAATTGGACGTCTTAACATGGTAAAACTGTGCGTCTTTACACACACTAAAGTAACGCGACAACAACTGACGCCTTAACACGACCAGAATGAGCGTGTCTACGCGTTCAAAAGAAACACGTAAAAAAATGCCGCGTTTACGCGGACAAACAGTGCGTGTTGACGCGGTCAAATTTCACGCGTTTCGTTTAAAGACTATTGGCCCCGATTGCGTTCCATAGCTCAGTCCCTTCACAGACAATGGCAAATTACTAGTTAGCTAGGCCAGAATTTACACCACTAATTCGACGCGATTGTTTCATATGAGCGGTTCAGCAGTTTAATATGAATACAATGACGTAACGAATAATAATAAGGCCTTAATCAGTGATTGAGGAACATCGCCCAATCGCCTTCAAACATGCTGAAAATGGGGATTTCTTCGCCCATAATCAGATTAATTTGTTCTGGTACCATTTATACGCGCGGCTAATCTGAGATTTCTTCGTCAGAGAAGGCTTACGCACGATTTATATCTGAAATTCGGATTTCTTCGCTAATATCAGGAGTTTCTTATCGTACGATTTAAACATGCATTATAGCATTTGAGAAACTCTCTGCCATTCGTAGGAAGGCATATTCAAGCTATAGTTCCCTTTCAGTCGATAACGTCAGACGTAGTCGACGGTCGACTGAATGGGGATAACGCTAGAGAGCCTATCATCTTCGATTACTATTGAACGAGCCAATGAAATTTGGCGTGCGTGATTTGCATCACACACTCCGCCCCCCCACGGCGCGGGTATAAATACGGAAGTGGATGCACGCACTAGTTGCCTTTCGCTTTGGAGCCGTTCGTCTTTGATGTCTCTGAAGAGTGCTGTTGTATTCAACGAGCGAGTGTGTCTGTGTTCATGCGGGAAGACCTCTCCAGTGTTGGTGTTCTACAGCGTGGTGCAGCGGTGATCACGAGCTTCTCAGCTCTCAACTGCTGTTTTAACAGCATTAAATTTCTATTGTTTGTTTGTGTGTTGACGGTTGGCTAGAGGGCGAGAAGTGAGTGCTTCACTGTTGGTTGAAAGACTATTCAGTGTTTGCCGCGGTCATTCCCTGTGTGCTCCGGCACTGGTGATGGTCCCATTTCGTAAAAGAGCAACACGGGTGTGAGTGCGTCTTTTTTAAGATGCCATTCCATCCGTGCGTTTCTGGGTGCGGTCTGGCGCTATCCCCCTCTGACGGTCACGAAAGTTGTGTCGCATGTTTGGGCTTACAGCATGCCGAGGCAGCTTTCGTGGATGAGTCATGTTCTCACTGCGGGAACATGGCCATCTCGGTGTTGAGATCTAGACTCGCCTTCGTCAAAAGCGTTGGTGCAGTCCCCACCTCTGGGCCCCGCCCTTGTTCTTCCTCTGGGTTACCTTACCAGAGAAAGACTGGGGTGCCGTCCAAGCTGGGTGATCTGAGGATCACAGTGAGGGGTAATCCGCCCGGCTAGGCCCCGTGGATCCCTCACTCCTCTTTCGCACTGCAACCGGTGGAGCTCCCCATTGATCCCGCTGGTCCCTCTGTAATGGACAGGCCAGCCGTGTCATTTGGGGCCCCTCCAGGGGATACCATGTCAATCGCAGCATCGGAGGGGGAGCTGAACTCTGGAGATGACGACTCGGCTGCACTGCCTCCCTCTGGGAGACCAGTGTTGCCTGAGCCAGATCCAGAAATGTCAGCTATGCTGAAAAAGGCCGCCGAGGCGGTAGGGCTCGTGTGGAACCCTCCACCGTGTCCCGAGCCATCTCGGTTGGATGATTGGTATATCGGGGCGGGCCGTACTGGTTCTCAGTCCGCCGCCCCGGTTCCTTTCTTTCCTGAAGTGCATGAGGAGCTTACGAGGGCATGGATGGCACCATCAGGGATGGAGGAGTTGCTCGTGGAGTGGTCGCCGATCCACTCCCTCTGGCTGGTTGGAGGGCCGGCTGGAGTTTTTTGTTATGTGTGTGTTTGTTCCGCCGCTGGCCCCTATAAAATCGGGGTCAGCGGTACCCAGGGGCGGTTCTCGAGGCCCTGGCCCCTGCTGAAATCTGATTGGCCCCTGATTGGCCCCCATTTCTAGGAGTGGGGGGCAAGTCGATTCTTAGATGCATCGCGATGCGGACGTGGACGATTCTGAATCGATTCACAAATGTCAAAGATCGATTTTCTAAAATATATATATATATATATATATATATATATATATATATATATATATATATATATATTTCCTAATAACGTAATATTGACGGAATGCAAAAGGCGGAACTCTAAAGCGGACGTGCAATGCGCGGACAGTCTGTGGCGTGCACATAAAAGAGTCGCGCTCATAGACGCATGATGACTGAGCGCCAAATTCGAACGGCACCCTCTTCGTTAAAAGCTATAACGTATGGAAAATAGACAATTTCATTGTTACCTGTTTAGTATTTTTTTAATGAGAGCTGCTTTCTGTATTGTTTAGTTTTCACATCAATATGCTGTAAACCGATCTGTTAATACTGCCCTGCAATATGTGCAATGCCAGTCACAAAAAGGTGCATGCGCTCTCTGCAGATGTTCATTCACTTTTTTTGTATAAGCTGCTGTATATTTGATTGTGGTATACAGCAAACATTTCAAGTCATAACTCTTTATTATTTAGTTGTGTATAAGAGCGGCTTTGTATGTTACTAATAGCAGCTAAGTCCACAAGCATTATGTTTGTATGAGATCTACTGGTACATAATTCTATATTTTTGAACGAAAACTGTTTGTGAATTTGCTACAGCAAAATGTTTATTTTTGTCTGAAGGATTAGATTGCTCATTGGAAATAACAAGAGGATGTTGGTTGGAAGTCTATTATGCTAGAGATTCAGAATATGCTGAAGTTTGTATTAATGTACTACAAGTACGCTGCTAGAACAGGCACACATTTATTTTCCTTTTGGTTCTTTGCAATGTTGGGGCATATGCTGGCAAATGTAACCTTACAGTTGACTTGCCAAATCACTTCCATTTGTTTTATTAATAAAAATTATTATAGTTAGTATTGGAAGTAAGGTCATCATAAATACTTGCTTTCAAAGTACCAAGTAGTAAAAAAAAAAAAAAAATTGTTAATAATCGATAATCGTTACCCTCTGAACCGTAATCGAATCGTGAGGTGCCTAGAGATCCACCCATCAATCGTTCACGAGAAGAGCAACCGGAGAATTCTTCACAACGATCATGCAATTCCACCCCCAAACAATTAACAATAATTTACTGTTTATAAGCGAGGACATGATTATGAAACTTAAAAGGTGGAATTCAGAAAGAAGTGCATTGTGTCATTTATGCACAGTATAAATAAATGAAAAAAATCATTAAGAACTTTACTGAGTCATAATTTTTTATTACAGCATTTAAAAAAGGAATGACTGCCGAAATGTATTTGCACCGTACTGAATAAATTATTTTGTGTGCTTGAATGTACCCTGTATTTTGCCCCTGAATGTAACATGTGGCCCCTTAATGGCCCCTGTTACAGAAAAATCCTAGAACCGCCACTGGCGGTACCCACATATTCAGAAAAAGAGCAAATTTTCTATTCCTGGGTCCCAAGTGGACCAGTCTGGCAGGTGTGACCCTGTAATAGCCTTACATCCCCCAGCTTCCCTTGGTCGCCAGCAGGCAGCTTGGGGCGTTCGAGGACCCGGTCATCCGCTATAGTTTTGATGATTTAATCAGAAACTTGTACGTGCATGTATGAGATGGTAATAAAAACTTATGGGACAATATATGATTGATTACTGTATCTTCTTGCATACAATGTTTAATACGATGCTCGCAAATTCTCCACCATTCTGTAACGAGACAGCTCAGAGGGGAAATATTAATAATCAATAATAACTGGTTATTATTAATTATGAATATTTGGGTCAGTTAATTGTATTAACTTGATGTAGCTAACTAATATTACAATCAATTAATCAGTTTGTCCAACAAACTATTTTGATTATTCATTTATTCTAAGAAAAGGGTATCTTCCATGGCCATGGAAGAATAATTATTTCTTAGCATGTACAGCGCTTTGAGCATGTAACAAGATCAAAAATTGTATAAGAGACTTTGTTTTGCAAGCATTGAAGTCAAACCAAATAATAATAATAATAATAACTTTATTTTGTATAGCACTTTTAAAAGTCAATTCTCAGAGCGCTTTACATAAGTGAAATAAAAAATAAGGCGGCATGATATACACAATACAAAACAAGTTATTATTAAGTTAGTATTTCAAACAAGTTTACAACCCTTAAAATCAATGCATCAAAGACATATAGTAAGCCCATAAAAATACATCACATAAACAACAGCTGAAATCACCTTTCACCCAAATGCTTCCTTAAAATAATAAGTTTTAAGAGATGATTTAAACATTTTCAGAGATGGTGCATTTCTTATTTCAGTTGGCAAAGAGTTCCATAGCTTTGGGGCTACTGAAGAGAACGCCCTATCACCCATAGTTTTTAGGTTTGTTACCGGAACAACTAAAGGACCAGCGTCGGCCAAGCGAAGATTACGTGTCGGAATGTAGGATATTTAAAAGCTCGGAAAGATATTGAGGGGCGAGTCCATTTAATGCCTTGTAGGTCAACATAAGAATGTTAAAATCAACAAGAAATTTGACGGGTAGCCAGTGCAAGGTCTCTAAAATCGGTTTTATATGATCTCTTTGTCTTGTCCTAGTCAAAATATTTGCAGCAGAATTTTGTACCCACTGAAGTTTGTTCAAAATAGATTTTGATGCTCCTGCTCACAAGGCATTGCAATAATCAATTCTCGAGAAAACCAGAGTATTAATTAATTTTTCAGCTACAGGAAAAGGCAGCATGGACCGTAATCTGGATATATTTCGGAGATGAAAAAAAGAAACTTTTAACAGTATTATGTACATGAAGATCAAATGTTAAATTAGAATCTAAAATTACTCCCAGATTTTTTAGTTTCGATTGGAACTGTATTACAGAGCCATCAGTAGTAGATAAGAGACACTACCTGTCAAAATGATTGATTGACAGGTGGGCGTGGCTATCCTTTGATCTTCCCCCGTCCCTTCCGGTTCCTCCCCTTCCTGTCCTGCCCCTTGTCCCGCCCCTTCCGGTTCCTCCCCTTCCTGTTACCTTTGACCTAGTTCCGCCCCTTCCTGTTACCTTTGACCTAGTTTCCGCCCCTTCCGGTTACACTTTCTGTCAAAATGATGGATGGTTACCTTTGACCTAGTTCCGCCCCTTGCGGTTACACTTTCTGTCAAAATGATGGATGTGTGACAGTTAGTTTGATCGTTTGAAGTTCATTTGATCAAGAAAAGGGAGGTATTGGCCTTTGATGTTAACATAAGCTTTGATGTTACAGTTACAAAGTGATGTGACAGTTAGTTTGAGATGTATTGGCTTTGATGGTGACAGTTAGTTTGATTGTTTGAAGTTAGTGTTTTTGTCACCGCATCCCTGAGCTTTATCAAGGGCAGCTGTGAAAGTGATAAGAAAAAATGCTGGAAGTTTATCTGTTCTGTAAAAGAATATAAAATAAAACCTCATACAAAAAGTTTGAATAAAATGTAGAACTATTCACTGAACCAAGCATTTCAGTTTAAATAAAATGGTGAAAGTTTATCTGTTCTGTAAAAGAATATAAAATAAAACCTCACACCAAAAGTTTGAATAAAATGTAGAACTATTCACTGAACCAAGCATTTCAGTTTAAATAAAATGGTGAAAGTTTATCTGTTCTTTAAAAGAATATAAAATAAAATCTCATACAAAAAAGTTTGAATAAAATGGAGCCGCAAAAATATTGCAAACAATCCATTGTGTGGATGACCTTGCTCTGTCTTGCACTGACGCTGAGCGCGCGCGTCTATGTATGTGTGTCTTTGTCAAAGCAGAGAAGGATGCGCCGCGTGCACTTATCTGTCTGTTTAGATGAAATAAATTAATCTTACATGTTTTACAGAACTCTAAAAAAATCACACGCTATAACCGGATCTCTCTGAATTGTATCTCAAATTATAATCTTTTTGGCCCGTAACCCAGTTAGGGATGCGTCCGTTCGACATGAAATACAGGCTTTGTCTGTATGAGACTGTTAATTAGGTCAGGGACGGGGTCGCCAGATAAGACGCTCACATACGCGGTGCAATGGCGCCATCTAGTGGCCACGGAACACTGTTTTTCTCCATATCCAAATATAAATACAGATGTCCTCAGGCCAAAAATCATCAGAAACATATTTTCCTGACTCAGCTCAATCATCTCTACTTGTCATCAAAATGCAAAACTGTGAGTATTTCTTTTCTCAATATTTTATCTGTTATAATAATATGATTTTGTTCCATCATCTGCACTATGCAATATTGGTATTAGTTTAATATGATTGTTTATACATTATTGTTTTAAACATGAATGCATTGTGCTATTGAAGTTTATCTACTGTAACTCAAATCTCCATTATACTATCTGTTTAATGTTTATCTGTTGATGCTGGTATTTTTTATCATAAAACTATGGTTTTTAAAAAACTGTTTTAAACTTTCATTGGACTATGGGGTTTTATCCGTTATAATAATATGATTTTTAAGGTGGTGGTTCTCATTCCTATGGTGTTTTAATCATGCAATGTGCTAATGCCTTTATTTAATTATTTTTAATTTTTAAAAAACTGTTTATTAGTTTTAAACACTCATTCATTATGATACTGCATTGTTTTATCTGGAAAATTTAGATGTAGAACAGATTGATATAAATGTTTTGTTAGGATAGTTCTATCTGTAATGTGTTTTATTTAAAACACCATTTGTGACTATTACATTGTTTCATCTGAAAGATTTAAAACATCATTAATATAAATGTTCTATCTGCAATATGTTTTATTTAAAACATCACCTGTGACAGTCATTCTAACCACGTAGCATCCACTGTCTTTTCTTATCATACTGTTTTATGATCGATATCAATTCTGTTTGGCCTGTATATGTTTTTTCAGAAAACTTTAAAAATTATAATGCTATGTTTTTTTCACCTTTGAGTGACTTTTATTATGAAAAGACTAAGCTTTTCTAACAGGAAGTGTCCTGTGTTTTGCTTAGCTAGCAGCTATGCTGTGATTCTGCTTTTGCTATGTATCATTTCTGTTTGCATTAAATCTGCGTTTTACCATCGCGTTGTTTTGTTATCTATTTACTAAGACAGCGCTGCGCTCCCGGTTATTAGGCATGCCTTAGCACCTCTCCTGTTAGAAATGCATGGTTTAGCTTAGCAGCGCGTGCTACGTTGCTAACTGCTCTTAAATATGTCTGACATCATGTATCAAAACTAGTTTTGATCCGTATCTGTTTCACAAGGCAGATCAATCTACTTTTGAAATATTGGCATGTTATTTTTAGACCTAAAAAGCTTGTTTTAGTCACTGTCTTAAACACCATGTTATCGATACGGGAACTAACCAACTCCCCTGCACCACCTGCTTTCCCGGTGAACTATAACAGTCATGTTATGGTGAAATTGCACCCCATAGTGCACCGTTGTGATATAACATCCTGTTATGGCGAAATGACGCCCTCTAGTGCACTGTTGTGATATAACATCCTGTTTTGGTGAAATTATGCCCCCTAGTGTACCAGGGTGATATAACATTGTTATGCTGAAATTGTGCCTCCTTGTGTTCCGGGGATGATGTAACATGTTGAAAAATAATGATTATTATATATTTTATTTTTTAATCATTAATTTTTTATATAATTTTATTTTTTAATCATTTATTTTTTATTTATTTATTTTTTATTTTTTAAGCATCTGTCTGTAGGCGTGTCATCAAACAAGCATATAAAATGACTTACAAGTGTTTCCATTCATAACAGGATTTTCCCCCCAGGTCCGAATTCCGAGAGCGGCGCTTTCAATGACACCGATACATGTGAGGCCTGATCTTTTTCTATTCTTTTATAAATTATTAAATAAATTTTAATAATATTTTAAAATAAATAAAAATTTAATTCTCTCTTTTCTTTTTAAATTCGCAGCAGCTACTCAGGTGATTGATGCAGACAACGCATCGGAGGGTAAAACAAGACCCATCGTCGATGTAAATTTTTTCTAACGCCTATGAGAAATCTAATTTATTTATTTATTTTAGATTTCATATATTTTATTACGCAACCCGGCTTCCCCCTGACGGATCACACTCAAGAAGAGAATGAAGACCTCACCAGTGTTGAAGTAGCAGACGCAGCTGACCCCACTCCGGCCCATGCTGAGGATCAAATAGCCCTTACCGACTCAGCTTTAAACCAGCGCCCCGGACCAAGCGGAGAGTCTTTGAGAAAGAAGACTAGAAAAACGGATCGTTCTACCTCACCGATCAGTCCTGAGAGAAAAACAACCCGTTTTGTCCCGGCGATCAGTCCTGAAATCAGTCCTGACAGGAAAACTTTTTGTCCGACTCCACCAAACAGTCCTGAGCCGAGTCTTGACAGTGTATTTCTTTATGGTAAGAATATTTACATTATTTTGTATTTAAACTCAAATTGAGTCATACCATTAAGATTTTTGAGTTATATTTCTACACAGCTGGGTCCGGTAGAAGCCCTGACAACGTGACTGGTTGGAATACACCTCAGCGCAGAGTTCTTGGGCAAGCGAGCATGCTGAGGTGACAACCACAAACGCTGGTCAATCGCCGTATCCTTTTCTCTCACCGCCGGAAGAAGAGCCAGCTGCACATCACCCGACTGATGAACCTCTCAACGATAGTTCTCTGACCTGTAGACTCATTGATACAATAGACACATTAGTGGAAGAGTTTCGTGACTCACAGGTTGATAGAAACAACAAATACATCGAACTACGCGATGCACAAGATGATATACTCACCAGATTGAATGCACTGCACAGTGAGAGACCAAACGAAATGCGTATCAGATTAGACACATTGCGCAGTGAGCTTCGGGCCTCTCAGCTCGAGACACATAGCCGATTTGACACACAGAATCGCTTTATTCAAAATTTTGATAGAATCGTTCGCATGTACACCGAATACCACCGTGAGCATATGCTTTTGATCCGTAATCTCATTCTCACCATCCTATATGAAACAGCGGAGTAATCCTTGTACCCCATTAAACTTTTACGGTTGTAGTCATTTTCTTTAGCTATCATCTAGTATACTCTATGATTTTGTAATATTTCATTTGCGGAGTAATCCTTGTACCCCATTAAACTTTTACGGTTGTAGTCATTTTCTTTAGCTATCATCTAGTATACTCTATGATTTTGTAATATTGGATTTGTACTTTTTACATGTACTCTATGATTTTATGCATGCTTTGATTTTCCCATATACTCTATGTTTTTTTTATACTATACGATTTTGTAATATTTCATCTATGGTTTTTACATATACTCTGTGATTTTATATTCTATGTTTTGGTCTAAAATCTTAAAATGGATGGTTCAAAATGCTTTTGTGCAGGCGCTTGTCAACCAGGCCAATGTCCCGCAGAACTGTCATCCTCATTTATATAGCGCTTTTAACAATGTAGATTGTTTCAAAGCAGCTTTACAGAGATAAAGATATCATTTAAGGTAACAGAGATTGGTTTGGTTTTATAGTGGCTCTTGAAAAATGTTTTTTCCAGCTAAAGTTAGTTTTGATTGATTCACTTCCGTCTAAATGATAGTTTGTTATTAAATTAGGGGCCGCTAAGACGACACCGTTCTCTCTAAACAGACTTTAAACGTGAACCTGTGATAGACGCTGATGGCGTTCACATGCGCATTAAGAATTGATTCTATAGTTATATGCGTTTGAATATATGTGCGCAGGTTTATAATTCCTTACAAACCATGCCTAAACAAACTACTTGTCTATAAATTTTGATGCAGAATTTTTATTTTATCTTATCACTTTGGGTAGGTACGCGAACCGAAAAATTCCACAACGCTTTATCTGTAGAGTGGTATAGGGATCCTCCATAGGGAGAGTCTAGTTGGCACTTCAGCACTGCATTGTCATCAGGTCCAGGCGAAAGTCCTTCGTCAATTCTGGAAACGGCCTGGATCCGGCAGGCTGCGGGAACACCTCGGGATAAACAAAGACACTAAAATTAGCGTAGATGCCATTCTTCTTATGATGTAACGAGTACATCAGGATTTGAGGGAAGTGTTCCCAGTTCCGGCTGACCTAATCTAAGCAGCCTAATATTAAATTATAGAAGTCTATAGAGTGTTATGTGAATGCTAGGTCAAAGAGATGTGTTTTTAGTCTACCTTTGAACTGACAGACTGTGTCTGCTTCCCGGACAATGTTAGGAAGATTGTTCCAAAGTTTTGGTGCCAAATAGGAAAAGGATCTACCGCCAGCAGTCGATTTATATATTCTAGGTATTATCAACTGGCCGGAGTTTTGAGATCGCAATAGACGTGAAGGACTATAATGCGTTAAGAGCTCGCTCAAGTACTGGGGAGCTAAACCATTGAGTGCTTTGTAAGTAATCAGCAATATTTAAAAATTTATACGATGTTTAATAGGGAGCCAATGCAGTGTTGACAGAACCGGGCTAATATGGTCGTACTTCCTGGTTCTGGTAAGAACTCTAGCGGCTGCGTCACCGGACGAGATTGAAATGCTAAGTATGCTCCCTGACGAGCTTTTAACGTATACAGATTCTTTAGACCAGTATTTGTTTAATCTAGAATCTTCACAACACTCGGCCGATTTGGATCTTTTTGAATTAGCCGTAAATCCAAATATGAATTTGTTCGATCATGTGGTAAGCGTAGACAATGATCTAGTTGTACAATACGGTGGTGATTTAAATAACCCACCCTCCACATCTAGCACCGCTGATTCACCCACAGATCCTGACCTGGACAACACAGAGCCTCCCGCTAATGATACTTCACAACCATCCACATCCGCAGCAGGTAATGTTGATACTTCACGCTACGATCGATTATGTCCTCCGGACATTGACGCACTGATCCGTCAAGGTGGTTACGTTAACGGATATCACGTTATACCACGACCTCGTTTCAATAGTGTCTCGTTGAGAAGATCCATGAATCTGCGAGTGATTAACTCCCCAGATTTAGCCCTTTATCACACATACTTGCACGACACGCTGAGCGAGATTGTTACCTTCGCTAGAGATATTGGTGGTAATGCCCCCATCATTAATATGACCGTGTCGGCTCCCAGTCTACAAACACCCATTAGCGCCATTTTAACACCGGGCAATAATTACGACGCCGATTTGCTTTACGATCAAATCGAAAAAGTCCTGCAGAGCGAAGACGGGTTATTATCGGACACTTCCGTAGAAGTAGACGCGTCCGTCGTCTTGTACAGACAAGGTGGTGGGTGTCGTAAACTTACAGATCTTGCCGTTGATGAGGTGATTAAAAGAAAAAAGACGAGTTTATTTTGCCCCGTAAATACATCAAATAATTTGTGTTTCTCCATTTGTCTCGCCCGTTTTCTTAACCCTCAACATCCCGAGAGCGAGTTAGAAAAACTGGCTGCCGCTATCCAAAACGCGGGCTTCTCAATCCAAGATCCAATCGCTTTTAGCGACATAGCCTCGTTTGAACGTGCGCTAGACATTAAAATTGTGGTATTTCACAGATCTAATGCCTCGGTCATAGAAACGTACAAAAATAACGATGAGCCCCACCCCAAAACGGTGTTCCCCTATCTGGACAACGACCATTACTACATGATTTTGAATTTGTCCGCGTTCATCGGTTCACCATACGTGTGTGAATTTTGCTATAAAAGTTACACATCTCGAAGAGACCATTGCTGTAAGCACGTTTGCAACATATGTTTCGACGCAGAATGTTACAGATTCCCTAAACGAACCATCCACTGTTATGACTGTTTGCGGTACTGTAAATCGTGCTATTGCTTCGAAATGCATAAAAAAAATTCAGCTCCCGGCCATGAAAATCCGGCCTGTGATGTTATAAAATACTGCAAACTATGTAACAGACGTTACACGGTTAAACCGGGGGCCAAGAAAAACCAACACATATGCGCCCCTGACAAATGCATCCACTGCCACGAAATTTTGTCGGATGGCGGGTCGCACCAATGCTTCATTCAGCCCCTAGCACCTAAGGAAATCTTCTACGATTTTGAAACCCGTTATGAAAACGGTAAGCACGTGGCAAATTTTGTTTGCGCGATCACGTTCCAAGGGGAGAAATTTGTCGCTCGTGGGACACGCTGTATTGCTAAGCTAATCAAATGCTTCAGACAACCTCGATATGAAGGCTACACCTTCATAGCCCATTACGCCTCCAGATTTGACTCTTTTCTAATCCTGGAGTATTTCTGCCAGGCCGGGGTGTCAATTGAGGTCATATTACAGGGTTGCAAATTAATGTACATGTACGACGAATCGTTTGCGCAACGATATATCGATAGTTATTCATTTTTTTCCTTTCGCTCTTGCGGAAAATTGCCTGAGGCGTTAGACTTAACGACGACTGAAAAAGGCTACTTCCCCCATCTGTTCAACACGGTCGAAAATAAGAGCTATTTCGGACCGTACCCGGACAAAAAGTTTTACAACTACGACAACATGTCGGACAAAGATCAGCAAAAGTTCGATGCGTGGTACACCACAGTTGAGGGTAAGTGGTTTGACTTCAAGAAAGAACTGTACGAGTACGGCGTTAACGATGTGGTCTTATTACGTGAAGGATGTATGAAATATCGGAAGTCGTTCATCGAATGCGCAAAAATTAGACCCTTTTTCCTTCGTGACCATAGCAAGTTGCGCTATGGGAGTCTTCAAAACACAATATCTCCAGAAAAATACGCTGGCTCTCACGCATAACAAAGCGTACGTGCAACAGAGCAAGACCTATTCGAGCGGTTCAATTGAATGGCTCGAGTTTGTCAAAAAGACACGAAACGTCGACGTACACCACGCTGTAAACCACGGTGAAGTATCCTTCGGCAAGTGCTTTTTAGACGGTTACTACGAACGGGGCGGGGTTAGATACGGTTTAGAATACGCTGGGTGTATCTACAATGGACATTCCTGTCGTTTTGAACCCCATCAGAGACACTCCTTATCAGGAGTACCTTATGAGGTTCTCAGGAGACAGTTTGACAATAAAGTCGAAATTCTGCAGAACGCGTACGGTTTGCAAATCGAGGTTCTTTGGGAATGCGAATGGTGCAACATGAAAAAGACCGACCCCTCTGTGATAGAATTTATGAGCGAATACTCTGCCCCAGAGAGACTGAAACCCTGAGACGCTCTCTTCGGTGGGCGCACTAACACTTATAAACTCTATCACAAGGTGACCGATGGTGAGAAAATAAAGTACCTTGATTTCACCAGTCTCTACCCCTTTTGCCAGGCTACGAAAACCTATCCGATTGAACATCCACAAATCATTTTCAAAGATTTTGAACCCATTGAAAATTATTACAGACTTATCAAAGCGACTGTGCTCCCTCCCCTCAAATTACTGCACCCGGTTCTCCCTTACAGATGCGGAGGAAAACTCATGTTCCCGTTATGTAGAACCTGCGCTCATGAGGAAAGGGGAAGGGTTATGTGGTGGTCAAGATAGACGAGGTTTGGCATTTTCCACAATGGTCAGACACGTTGTTTGCCGGTTACGTGAAAACGTTTTTGCGTTTGAAACAACAAGCGTCCGGGTACCCATCGAACGTCGTCACAGACGCCGAGAAAGCGACTTACATTCGCGAGTATTTTGAAAAAGAGGCGATTCAACTTGACCCTGAAAAGATCAAGTACAACGCCGCCCAGAGGGCGATCACAAAGCTAATTCTGAATTCGCTTTGGGGAAGGTTCTCGTTAAGAGAGAACTTTCCTCAAACGATCCTGGTGAACGACCCCGAAGATTTCACAAGAATCGTTTTTGGCAATACCGACACGCTGTCCTGTTTCACATTCATCTCAGACGACGTAGCTCTCGTTCAACATAAGCCGGCCAAAGACGATGTTTGTAAGACGCGTGATGTTAACGTGTTTATAGGGGCATTTACAACGGCGCATGCCAGACTGGAATTGTACGAATTGATGGACAGACTCGGCGACCGACTTTTGTACTCCGATACAGATTCAGTCGTCTTTCTGTCTAGGGACGGAGACTGGGAGCCGGCTCTAGGGGATCATTTGGGAGAGCTGACGAGCGAGCTAGACGACGGCGATTTCATTATAGAATTTTGCTCTAGCGCCCCCAAGTCTTACGGGTGTCGGACGGCCAAAGGTAAAGTGTGCATGAAAGCTAAGGGGGTCACGTTGAATGCCAAGAATTCCCGAGCCATCTGTCTGGAATCACTGATTGGTCTGGTTGACGGGTATGTGCTGTCGCACGACAGTACCGAATACATCCTGACTCATGCTGAAAACATAGTGAGGAATAAAAAGACTCTCACATTGCACAACAAATCAGTCGTTAAAAAGTTTAAGGTGGTGTATAATAAACGCAGGCTTTTGCCCGATTTCACCACAGTTCCTTATGGCTACTGATCAGATGATGCACAGAGGATCGCTGGATGTTTCCGATTTTGATTTCAGACTTCAACATCCATTTAGTTGTGTTATAAGCGGACCGTCCAATTCTGGAAAGTCTTATTTTGTAAAACTTTTGTTGGAGAAAGGTTTGAATATAATTTCAAAGAAAATTGAAAACATTGTATGGTTGTATGATTGCTGGCAAACTTTGTACGATGATGTACTGAAATTTTATAACATTAAATTTGTACAAGGAATACCCGAGAGTCTGAATGATGATGATTTACTACCCGTTCATAAAGCAAATCTTCTCATCGTGGATGATTTGATGCAGCAAGCTAGCACCAGCCTGAAACTCCAGCGCATTTTTACGCAGTACGTCCATCACAGAAACGTCAGCGCTTTCTATATAGTGCAAAATTTATTTGTGCAGGGCAAGTCCAGCCGAACCATCAGCTTAAACGCCAATTACATGATTCTGTTTAAAAATCCTCGGGACGTCAATCAAGTAGCTCTGCTAGCACGTCAAATGTACCCAGGGAACACAAAATACTTTATGGAGTTTTATCAGGATGTGGTCAACCAACCTTTCGGCTACCTAATGATAGACTATAAAGCTAAAACTCCGGAACAGTACCGTCTCAGAACAGGATTGCTTTCCGACCGTTAAGTGGTTTATATTCCGAAAAAAAGAACGTGATAAAACGTCATGTCAGCCAGACTTTGTAAACATCTGCCAGTGTTGAAACTCCTACATAAAGCATCTCCTAAACAACGACGTCTTATTTTACAATCGGCGTCGGACAAATTCATTTTAGCATTGTGTGAAGTGGCGCTTAACATCCTCTACGGTACGATCCCGGTCACTCGACAACAGTACCAAAAACTGAAAAGGAGAAAAACGGAAATTAAATTTGTGGCCAATAAAAAAATTGGTCTAGCGGCCAAGAAACGAGTCTTCAACCAGAAGGGTGGGTTTCTTCTACCCCTCCTAAATATAGCGCTGCCATTTCTGTCGAACTTGATAGCCAACCGTTAGGATGGAGTACGTCGAGAAGATGTATTTAGTCCCGCACCATCAACTGGATAAGATCAAGAGTGAAAATGTTCGTGAGAGCATTCAACAGAGGGTGGAAAACGATTTGGATGATGCCATAAGAAACATTTTACACCACGTCGATTTGAATCCGTATGAAAAAGCCAAGCTTTACTCAAATACCCTGACCAGGTTTTTGACCATCGTTAGACAAGGGGATCGTGAGAACAGTGTTTTAACGCTTTCGTTACCCAATACTGAGCCTAAAGATGAACAACCAGCTGCTGCTGCTCCCGTCGTTGAAGACATTGATGATGGTGGTGGTGGGGTGAAAGTGGTGGATGAAGTTCTGAAGAATGTGCCTTCGAGAAGTGTGAAAAATAGCAAATAGATATTAGACAAGATGTCTAAAGCTAAAGGACTCTGCGCCTGGAACGAATTGGGCGAGTTTGTGTTTAGGGGTAAGCCCATACAGGGCTCACACATGCTTGATTTGTTAAAAAATGTGACGGCCCCACAAAAGATTCGCGATGACCGGAGACCTCTAGGATGGATGGAGTTTCTTCAGGCTTTTGCCGAATTAAACATCCCTTTTTCTACAGTGTCGAATCAGCAGGTCAGACGCACGATTAACTCTCTAAAGAGCAAACCTGACACACCTCGTGTTAGACCTCCTAAAAAAGCACAAAGATATTCACGACCCGAGTCCGAAGACGCAGTGTTTAAGTCACCGGCTATTAATCGAAGAGCATGGCTGGAATTTTAACGAATTGTATCTTATGATTAAATAAAAGACGACAAAAAATATAAATGGTTTTAAGCTTTTTTATTTATAGGTCAAACATGTCTGCACACAGTGACCGCAGGATAACATTTTATCATTACAAACATACGGTTGTAATCTCTTCACAAAGAGGGAGACCATTTTATCATTTTTGATATAATCATTGGTGTATAGTTTCATTACATGGTTATAGTCGTAACCTCTGGCTAAATGATATAGAAAAAACAGACAGTGCTGTCCGCAGGTATCCGATGAATAATCCTGGACGCGTCTGTCAGAATATAATACGTCAACGTCGTTGGCAGATAGAAAGTTATTAATGCTGATCGGGAAGCGTGGGCTGTCGGGTGGATTGCCGAAGCTGTCGAAAAAACAAATGGCGGTAAATAAATGGCGATCCAATGCTGGCCGGGGAGCCTGGCGGGGTCAGTGTTAATGATACCCACGGTAAGATCCTCAAGGGTTTTTTGGGTAGTTGATCGCTCGGTAGAACGCCGAGAAAATGAGTCCTGCATGTGATTTTATCCATGATGGCGGTGAGTTGCAGGGTGTTCATCTCTCAATAGTAGTCGATCAGTACCTGTCTGCGGTTAGACACTTCAAGGATGCTGTCGAAAACGGAGTAAATTATCAAATTAATGGTATTCGGCAATGGCTGTCTGAAACGCGCTTCGACTCTGATATTCCCGGACTTGACGAGGGATACCTGCTGACCGCACTCTTCATCCGGGGTCAGGTTAAATGCGTAAAGTGTGTATCCGTTCAGGAAATCATTCCTGCCGATATAGAGCGGCTGGTCTTTAAGGTGTCGCCCTGTCGTCATAGCCAACTGATAAAATTCGCGTACTGCCAAACCATCTTCGAAATTAGGTTGTAGAGGCTTCGAGGGGTATTGTTGCCCATCTACGTAGACGGCTAGGAATTCCAGATCGTAATGTTTGAACGCAAATGGATTTTTAGTGTAGGAGCCGGTGAATGCGTCGTTGTCGACCATAGCTATGACGATAGACTTTGGCAACCTTCCTAAAAATAGATTTTCTTGATTCGAAACACGAGAGCCGGCGGTTATGGAGAAGGATTTTAGACAGACCCTATCGACGGGGTACTTGGGCGTTGTCGAGAGAAGCGCCTGGGCGTGAGCCAGTCTCACCGACGGTACAGAAACTTTCTTGACAAATAGGGACGCCGCCGTTATATGTAAATTGTAAGCCACGTCGTCTGACCTCATCAGACAGAATTCATCTTTTGCTCGAATAAAGCGTATCTTGATGTCAATTCCATTGATCATCAGTTTCCCCTGGAAGAATATATCGCTGTGTATGGGGGCAAGTAGCTCCACCTCCTTGCTTTGGGCGGTGTAACCCGATCTCTTTGTCAACCCCGCGTTACGACCAGCAGGGTCGTTCACATCCATCTGACCCGCAGAGTCTTTATGAAACAGCCCGGCGGCGAAAGTAGATTCCAGCGTATCTTTACCGTAGTTGATCAGACTTTCCAGAATGTAGCGATACGGGTAAGTACTCGAACTTTGAGATATTAGGCGATCGCCCAGCGTCACATCGACTTGGGAAAACATTGTTGCAGCCGGATAATTAATCAGCCCAACCTTAGCAGGGTCCGCGGTTTCTTCACCATTCGGCCTCTTGATTTTCGCCCGTAGATAGAGCATCGTGTTATTGAGATCCATGTAATCATCGCCGTTGCCGGCGATAAAAAACTCAATCGGAGCTGAGTCGGAAATGGCTGATAATGAGGTTATTTCTAAATAACTGCTTTTCTCAATCATGGTCTGCGTCAGCGGGACCGTAAATAAGTCCAACTCGGACTTGATGCATTCTCCCGACATCTAATGCAGTAACGCCATGTTAGAATATGGTTTTCACGGTTCTCTTGACCGACGCGTTTCGACTAACAAGCTTCTTACGCTTTCTACGTACGAGTGAGCGCTTGTTTGATGCACTCGTTTTCTTCTTCTTCTTCGCTACCCATTGACCCCGCCTCCTCACACCGAGTGGTTTAGTCATTCTCTTACGGGCCATGACCATCAGACCAGATCCGTCTTGAGCTTAAGCATTATGCAAACGCGTCAATACGTTTGACACGACGTTGGATACTATATTTTTAGCGGCTGACTTTAGGTGGGGTTTTGCGATGCTAAATCCTCTTTTTAACAGGGGTACAGCCATCCTGAACAGACCTCTGAAAAGACCCCCTAACCCCGCACCGTACATAACCCCTCCCCCGGCATAGCCTGGTAAACCCCCACCTGCCTGATTTTGGTAGTAGCTGACATAGTCCGCGGTGTCTCCGGGTCTATAATAAACCATTTTTTGGTTTAAAGTGTAGTTTTACGATGACTTTCCCGTAAGAAAATGGTATTTTGTGGTTTTGATCGTCCTTCAACTCTATGGTGATGTCAGTGATGTGATCCTTGCTGATCGATGCGTAGTGGGGGGTGTCGTATCTAGCAATGACCGTGTCGTTGCCTTTTCCCGATATATGTACGCATCTCAAAAGGGGTACGTGAGAATCGCCGACCACTTGAAATTTGATAATGTCTGTGTAAACGTGCAATGTGTAGAACCCGGCGTTGATGTCGGATTGATGAGGAGCGTACGTGATGACGTTCGTGGAAAAATCAGGTTCTTTATGATAGTTTAAACCTCCGAGAGGTTTTAGTGTCATTCCTAAAATAGTGGCGAGTCTCCCTTTGAAGCTCAGTGAAACGTTAGGTTTCGCGACCAGAAACACTTTGTTTTTTTTGATTTCGGCGAGCCCCACCTCCCATTGTCCTTCCAAGTTTATAGCTTTTGTTAGCCTGGTTGTATAGCTGGATATGCGATTTTGAGGATAAACCGCAGAAGATGCGTTGCATGGTAACGTGATGTAGAACCCGTGGTCGTCCATGACGGTCCTCCGCTCGTATGATCTCATCCGTTAACGTCGCCGTTTTTTAAGGGGATTGCAAGTCCACCAGAGTTTTTTTTATCTATATAACTGTTAAATTTTTAACGCCATCCTAGCCATTTCACTAAAACAAGCGTAGATTTACCTTGTTTTTTCTGACCTAAAATCTTTTCCACCTTAAAAGATTTGTTTTTACTCACATTTATTTTCTGTAGCTCTTTTTCATAAAAAGCCCCGTCGATGACTTCACCGTCATAATCCGTGAGTCTGTAGACGGGGGGTTGGCGCGGAATACGCGAGGATACGGTGAAAAATTCTTCCGTGTAGTTCTGCTCGTAACCTTTGGCGAACGCACCTCTCACTTTAGAAATCCTGACGACGTCTCCGACTTTGAAATTAAATACAGGTTTCTCGGTCTTCTTTACATCGCCGTACAAGTTTTGAAACACTTGACCCTCATTGTCTTTGCTGACGTCGACGGGTCTCATTTTGATACTTCGGTGATAACTGGTGTTGTACCCCTGCATGATGTCCTGTAAAACATCTATGTATCGTCGGGAATTTGTGGCCGTTAAAAATCTCCACATACGACTTTTTAAGGTTCTATTAAATCGCTCCACGACGCTGGCTTTCAAATCGGTAGCGGTAGCGAAATGATTAATGTCTTGCTTTTTCATGACATCTTGAAATTGTTTGTTAAAAAATTCCTTCCCCTGATCCGTCTGTAATTTCTGCGGCACACGCCCCTCTTCGAGTATAGACTCGAACGCTCTAGTAACCTCGGCTCCGCTCTTATTCTTCAGCACGCGAGACCAGGCATACTTTGAGAATACATCTATACAAGTTAAGAGAAATTTATTACCGTGATTCTGATCAGAAAATTGGGTCATGTCGACTAGATCGGCCTGGAACTGCGTATCGACCCCGTACACCACCACTCTATTTCGTTTGTATTTTATAGGTGCTGTTTTCTGTAATGTGTAAGCGTCCTCGCCAGCCAGCCATTCTGAAACCTGTTTATCGCTTAGACGGACCCCGGTATCTTTAAAGACGACGTTTTTTAATCGTTTTTTACCCCCTAAAGAGCCGGGGTTGGAGGGTGTATAATAAGCCTTTTTCATGAGCTCCGACATGCTACCGTTCCAACAGTTGCAAAAGAATGACACGTACAAGCGGTTTTAATCAATCTTTTATTAAAAATTTTTTTGTAGGATATGATACAAGTCAAATGGTTATAATAGAAGATAGAAAACATGCATATTATAAATCAGACACCAAGTAAAATGGTTATAATAGAAGATAGTAAGCATGCATATAATAAATCAGACACTAAGTACATTGAATATAACGCTATTAATAGAACAGAAAAAAGTATCTAAGTAAATTGAATATAATGATCTTAGTACAAAAAACTAAGTAAAATGACTATATTGTAAAGAATGGATATAATGAGGTTACATAATATTATGCTGAATCCAGCCAAAAGAGAAAGTCACGGCAGGCCATCATGTTACGATCTAGGATGTAATCAACATACATTACAACAATTTTGTCGACGTTTTTAATCACGTCGACAATTTTGACCACGTCATCATCATCATCAGAGTCATATTATTTTGAATTCTTGACAAGCTCGGTACACACATCAGCCACATATGTACAAGTACACAACACACCGGTTCAGGAGGACACTGATGATGGAATGAAAATAGGGTTTAAACAGCTTGCCTGAAAGTTCGTCAAAGTGTGTGTCGAAGTAGTAGTTGGGAGGGTCAAACAGACAGGAATGTTGCAGCTGGCTGGGATGTTCAATCTCACAGCCCTCGCAGTCGGCCTTCAGCTTGTCGGCGATGAGATGCTGCAGCAAAACCACGGTCGCGGCTTTTATGATTTTGAATCCAATGTCGCTGAAACATCCGTCTGTAGCGTCGAAACCGGGTTTAGCAAGAGACACGATGTGAATAATTTTAGGTGTGTCACGCGATTCCAAGTCTTTGCGGGGATTGATGAGGTAAGTCGGGTTGCGAGTTTCAAGGTTTTCGCTGGATGGTTGTGGTGGTGGTGATGAAGGTTTGCTGTAACCGCAGTCGCACTCGATGTACGAATCCCAGTCTAAGCGGCGTTTGGTAGTTTTAGTCGGAGGCCAGTCGTTTTCGAGCTCCGATGGTTCAGGCTTGATGATGATGTCACCCGAAGCCCAATCCTTTTCAAAGCGCGGTGCCAAGACTATGCAACGTCTGGTAGTTTTGACCGAGGCCCAGTCTTTGTGCTGGTGGTCCGATGGTCCGCAGTCGTCGGTCAGAATATGAGAGGTTGCGTTGTCGTTGGGTGGGTCGAGAATGCTGCCGAAAGAGATGCCGCAGCTGCACACATGTGCCTGTTCTGAAGTGCCTTCTTCAGCCATGGTTTATAAGTGATGGTTGGGAGGGTCCGATCGCCGGAATTTATGAGCGCTGTAGTAGAGGTGGGCGTGGACCATGGTTTAAAAAAAACAACGCTTGGGAGGGTCTGACAGGCGTGCTTTCGCATGGCTGTAGCGAATGGGGGCGGACGGCTTGGTGAATGAACTGCTGCGCACGCATCTCTCAGGTTGGAACAGCTGCAGTTTGATTTTGTTGTACCCCTCATGCATGTCGGCCCATTTGAACAATTTGTTGATGGTTGAAAAAACATTACTCATTATATTCAGATCGCCCCACTTGAACAAAAATTGCATTTCATACAGATTGTGATGCTCGTTAGGCAGGATAACTCCAGACCGAGTGCTGCTGAGCTTTGTCTTGTCTTTACAGCAGAATATGTAGACAGAATCATTAGGCTCCTTATTAGTATGGTCACCTACCACACGGTAGCGGACATTCGGAGTTACTCCATCCCACTCTGCAGTGTACAAAGGCTTTTCGCCGGCGTCATTCAGATCCTTCCAGACAAATTTGTAAAATAGAGACCAGTCTTTTTCAGAAAATACAACACACGGGTCTTCCCCAGGCTGGAACTCTCCTGGACCGTCAATGGTGTAGAGCATAACAACTCGTGATGGTTTGTGAAATTTGTACCCAAATACACAGTTACTAGACATCATGAATTCACCTTCAGTCCATTCCGAAATTTCATGGAGAAAATTGGTCAAACGGATGTGGCCGAAAGGCTTTCTCGGAGCCATAGGCAGACTTTCCAAAATCTTGCTGCTCAACCCCGCCTCTGGGGTTTTGGGGGAGGATAAACTGTCCATGCTTGTGTAGCTCATGTTTCTCTTTCTAGTTTTTGTAGAACACGGCTAACCTATTTATACATGCTGCTGCTCAGGAATGCAGGGGCGATGACCAAAACACCAACTTCAAACAATCAAACTAACTGTCACCATCAAAGCCAATACATCTCAAACTAACTGTCACATCACTTTGTAACTGTAACATCAAAGCTTATGTTAACATTAAAGGCCAATACCTCCCTTTTCTTGATCAAATGAACTTCAAACGATCAAACTAACTGTCACACATCCATCATTTTGACAGAAAGTGTAACCGCAAGGGGCGGAACTAGGTCAAAGGTAACCATCCATCATTTTGACAGAAAGTGTAACCGGAAGGGGCGGAAACTAGGTCAAAGGTTACAGGAAGGGGCGGAACTAGGTCAAAGGTAACAGGAAGGGGAGGAACCGGAAGGGGCGGGACAAGGGGCGGGGCAGGAAGGGGAGGAACCGGAAGGGGCGGGGAAGATCCAAGAATAGCCACGCCCACCTGTCAATCAATCATTTTGACAGGTAGTGTCTGTTATCTACTACTGCCATCCACTTGTAAAGCTACACGCTTCACTCTGCGTAACTGGTGGGGAGAACCAATAAGCATCACATTAGTCTTATCTGTATTTAGACATAAAAAATGTTCAGACATCCAATTATTGATATCTGAAATACAGTTAGAGAGATGTGATACAGCCACATTTACATCAGGTTTTGAGTGAATATATATCTGGGTGTCATCCGTATAAAAATGAAAATCAAGACCAAGAGACCTCAAGAGTTGGCCAAGAGGAAAAATATAAAGAATGAAAAGTAAAGGACCTAGAACTGAACCCTGAGGAACACCAAATTTTACCACGCCAACCTCAGATCTGCAGCCACCCAGCACAACGAATTGTTTGCGATCTGAGAGATAAGACTTAAACCAACTCAGAGCAGAGTCAGATACACCAAAGACAGACTATAGGCGAGAAAGTAAAATACAATGGTCAATAGTGTCAAAAGCGGCACTGAGATCAAGCAGAATCAGTATTGATAAGCATCCAGAATCGGAAGCCATCAACAAGTCTTTTGTGACTTTAACTAATGCTGTCTCTGTGCTATGCATTTTATGAAAGCCAGATTGAAGAGGCTCAAAGAGGTTATTTACAGACAGATGGAAAGCAATTGTGAAGCAACAATGGCTGCGTTTACACTTGGCATTAACATGCGACCTGTACCCGGATGTTGTCCACATACACATTGAAAAGACAAGTGTAAACGCACATCTGATCGGAATGTTATCCGATCAGCGTGTCCAGGTTCGGAGGTAGTCGAGGACGCATTGTGATCGGATCTCAGTGTAATGTAAACGCAGTCCAGCCATCATGTCTGCATTCACAGGTGGACGTAATTTAAATCCCCGCCCAGTCTCCCCGCGTGACTGTCAGAAAATGTCCAGACGCAGTTTAGACAAGAAATGAAACTTATTTGAACCTTACAATAAACGTCAATCTTATTTAGACTTACATGATACTATGTGTGTCATTTTCCATTTTAATTGTGCAACATTATCTGAACGAGGTGATTGCCTGTACAATCACAGTCAGTCATGAAGAGCTGCACATACACTGCTTTACCAGAGGACTAATCGGAATCGGAATTTTTTTTATGTTTTAAATGTTGAATGTTTTTATTGTTCCAGCATATTTATCAATCTACCATTTCTGTCAATATAGGCATTGCATGCTATAAGTTTAAACCCAGATGATCGATGTGACTTTAACATGATCAACCCAGTTATTTTTGTATGATCAACTCTGGAAGTATTCCTTCGTTCAAAAAACATTTTTGATCTAATTACTGGAGATTGAAAGTAAAGTGAGTGAGTGAAAGCAATTGGGACATTGTTTAATTTTTATCATCTTTACTCTTAATCTGGGCCCGTATTCATAAAGATTCTAAGAATCCTCTCAGAAAACTCTTAATTTAGCTTAAAATGTTCTTAGCTTAGCTTAGTCTTAGCTTAAGAGCGATTCGGGACCGATCTGAGAGCAACTCTGAGTAAGGAAAAGACAAAAACTTTTATCTTAGTGAGGAGGCGGGGCTGACCCCGTTGCTATGTATGACACAATCTTTTGAAGACTATGATTGGTTGGTTGTTCAAGAAGGAAAAAAAGAGTGATTTTAAGTATAGGGCCTATTCTAAGCCTTCACATTGAAATTACATGCGTAATTTTCCTATTCGACCATTCTCACACACACACACACACACACACACACACACACACACACACACACACACACACACACACACACACACACACACACACACACACACATTATATTTGTGTATATAAATCCTTTTTTTTATTTACCATACTGTTAATTTCCTATAAGGTATTTGATTGGATTAGAATGATAAAAAATTGTTCCACTGTCTATTTAAGTGGTGGTTTGAATGTTGGTTTTAATGTAACAAACATGGAATAAAAAACAAGAAGGACAAGAAAGCTCAACTGGACAGAGGAACAGTGTTTACTGTGAGCCCAGATAGTGGATGAACACAAGGCCATCCTTAAAGGAAAATCAGGCCGGGTGTCACAGCACAGAAGCAGACGTGGGGGCTTATAGCGGTTAATAATAAATTATTTACGGTTCATTCCCCCTGCTTGTGCGAAAGCCTGCTATATTCATAAATGCATTTTTTTTAGCCTGCAATGTGGGAATGTCCAGTGGAAACTAAATGAACTGTGCCACAATAAGAGGTTCTGAAAGTACTGTAATTGTTTGTTTGTGATCACTCTGCTTACAGAAGTTTGTGACAGACCAAAATCATCACTGCTGCTTTGATGCATTTTCCCAGCTGCCAAATATCTTAATGTGCAGTAGTGATTTCATTTCTGGCACTATGCCTTTCCTGCGCTGTGTCGGAGATGTTATTGTGTCTCTAATAAAATCGGTCACAAACATGATCCCTGCACGATCTAATCTATAGTGTCTTATTAACTCACTGTCATCTATTGTCTGCAATGCATTCCCCCTTTTCCTCTTTCTGCCATTTTCTCCTCTGCTAAAAAACTCTTAAGCCTCTTAAAAGTCCTCGTCCGTGCTGCTAAAAATTTTGACCTTAAGACCTCTTTTAAGGGTTAAAATGCTTTCTGAATTACTTTTTTCTTTACTAGGATTTTTTCTTTAATTTTAGGAGTAAACGCTCACATTTCTAAGAATTTTCTTAGAATTTTGTCACTAGGAGCTACTTTTTGCATTAAGATTCTTTAGGATAACGGGCCCTGATCTCTTATCCCCTCAATCTTATTGCCAAAAAACACAAGAAACTTGTTACTTAATTGAACAGAAGAAGAGACATTGGAAATATTATTTCTGTTTAAAAGATTGTTGATTGAATTAAAAAAAATGTTTTGGGTTATCTTGATTACTTGCAATAATCTGGGAAAAGTGAGCAGACCTTGTCGATACAATTTCAGACCTATATTCACCCATGCTTTCTTTCCAGGCCAGGTAATATACAGTTAAACCAGTAGAGCGTCATCTGCGCTCCATTTTGCGACACTGAGTTTTCATTGCGTGCAGATCATCATTATACCACTGAGCAGATCGTTTAAAAGATACAGCACACTGTAAAAATTGATGTAGTTTTTACAGTAAATATTTACAATAGACTACTGTATTTTAAAATGTATAGTATTTTTTCCATTTTCCTGTATTTTGCCATGTGGGTGCATGCGTAATGGTGTGAATTTTAGAGGTACAAGATACTGTGGTAGACCACTGTTATTGCATGTTCCTATGACTTCTGGAAACATACTGGATATCATGCATACCATTGTAATTTTTTTAATGATTTTTTTTAAAGAAGAAAAAAAAACAGTTGCAAAATTGTATGCGCTTCACAAGTTAATAACACTAAAGTAATACTCAACTGTAATAAATACAGCCTTTTTAGCGAATTATTTACACCTTTTAGACTCTGACATTTGATTATATAACATACACATCGAGTAGTTTAAAACTGTTGGCTTTTAAAAACTCCCACGATTAAACAACGACATCGGCGTAGCGCAGTTCGTGTGATGTCATTTCGTCAATCGTCATCTTCAGTGGACATCTTGGCAGTTGGGACTTTCCACCACGCGCTGCATCATCGACACTCAATTTTCGCGCTCACCTCATCCGTGCCACGATTACCGGAGGAGGACCTCGAATGAGAGTGAGACAAGGTGCGTAGCCAGTAATTCATGCTTAAAGCTGCAGTTGGGAGTTTTGAGAAAATGTTAACTTAGCCTGAAAATTTGAACAAGCACAACTTACAGGTCCAACCCCCTTGCTCTCTGCTGCGCTACAGCCCTCCCTCCACAGCTCCACCCCCACAGCGGAGCCTGCCTTGAACGCGCAGGCTAGTAAGCAGGACCACCGATGACGGCGGATTATAAACAGTTATGGAACATTCACTAATAGGGACGAAACATCAACAATATGCTTTACATTGACTATACATACTACTACAAACTTGGTCCTCAAATCATTAACTGTTACACCACAATAATGAATGCGTATCACTCCGTTTCACGAGCAGCTTTAGGGCTCTCTGATCACTGTTTGGTTCATCTTATTCCGACCTACAGGCAGAAACTGAAATCAGCTAAACCTGTGTTAAGGACTGTTAAAAGATGGCCCAATGAAGCAGAGCAGGATCTACAGGCCTGCTTTGATTGCACTGATTGGACTGTTTTTGAAGCTGCTACCACCGATCTGGATGAGCTCACAGATACTGTAACATCATATATAAGTTTCTCACACATCCTCATTTATATAGCGCTTTTAACAATGTAGATTGTTTCAAAGCTGCTTTACAGAGATAAAGATATAATTTAAGGTAACAGAGATTGGTTTGGTTTTATAGTGGCTCTTGAAAAATGTTTTTTCCAGCTAAAGTTAGTTTTGATTGATTCACTTCCGTCTAAATGATAGTTTGTTATTAAATTAGGGGCCTCTAAGACGACACCGTTCTCTCTAAACAGACTTTAAACGTGAACCTGTGATAGACGCTGATGGCGTTCACATGCGCATTAAGAATTGATTCTATAGTTATGTGCGTTTGAATATATGTGCGCAGGTTTATAATTCCTTACAAACCATGCCTAAACAAACTATTTGTCTATAAATTTTGATGCAGAATTTTTATTTCATCTTATCACTTTGGGTAGGTACGCGAACCGAAAAATTCCACAACGCTTTATCTGTAGAGTGGTATAGGGATCCTCCATAGGGAGAGGCTAGTTGGCACTTCAGAACTGCATTGTCATCGGGTCCAGGCGAAAGTCCTTCGTCAGATCTGGAAACGGCCTGGATCCGGCAGGCTGCGGGAAAACCTCGGGATAAACAAAGACACTAAAATTAGCGTAGATGCCATTCTTCTTATGATGTAACGAGTACATCAGGATTTGAGGGAAGTGTTCCCAGTTCCGGCTGACCTAATCTAAGCAGCCTAATATTAAATTATAGAAGTCTATAGAGTGTTATGTGAATGCTAGGTCAAAGAGATGTGTTTTTAGTCTACCTTTGAACTGACAGACTGTGTCTGCTTCCCGGACAATGTTAGGAAGATTGTTCCAAAGTTTTGGTCCTAAGTAGGAAAAGGATCTACCGCCAGCAGTCGATTTAGATATTCTAGGTATTATCAACTGGCCAGAACTTTGAGATTGCAATAGACGTGAAGGACTATAATGCGTTAAGAGCTCGCTCAAGTACTGGGGAGCTAAACCATTTAGTGCTTTGTAAATAATCAGCAATATTTTAAAATTTATACAATGTTTAAAAGGGAGTTGAAAATGGTCTTATGATGAGTTCCCAAAATTAACAGGATTCATACTTTGAAGAGGTGCTCACTACACTTCATAAAAATATACACAATTGATTTGAATTTGCATTTTGTGTTGAATGAGGCGACAGATGAATTGACAGTCTAAACCCCACCAGTGAAGAAATTAAGCCAACCAAAAACCAACATTGATTCGATGTTTGTCTTTTCAACACTGAAAAGCATTGAAATATCAACATTGGTCCAATATTATTCAGCATTGAATTTTCATCCTCAGCCAAAATCCTCAGTGTTGACCAAATGTTTTACCCAAAACCTCCACCTTTGGACAGATATTTCATTACATTAAAATGTAAACTGGCAATTACCTAATTTGTCATTAACCTGTGGATACAAAGGACGAGGATTTATATGTCCAAATAATTTATTATACATAACACATTATGAACAGATTCTTATAGTTTGTGCTAGACGGAAGGTCATTGGCTCACCCAAACTGCCAGGTTTTTATCTTCTGGCAACACAACTGATATCACATAATTTTAAAATCTAAAACCTTCCTGGGGTCCGTTCTTCGTACGTGGCTTAATACATCCGAGATCAAATGACAACCAAGATGATATCATCGGGCTAATCATGATCTGGCTAATAATACAAATATTTTGCCATGAGTTATTGATCATATTTTGCCATGAGTTATTGATCATATTTTTCCAGTGTAGTTTATTGTAATGACATTGTGTTTTCCTCTTTTGTGCAGTTTTTACATAATACACCAACACTTTTATCTCTTCCCAAGAAAGTCTCTTACGAGAGGTTCTCTCGTACTGCGTAATATCTTACGCTAGGGGAAAAACTCTTTTCCACGAGATATTGAAGCCAAAAAATTATACTTAAAGGGTTAGTTCACCCAAAAATGAAAATTAAGTCATTAATTACTCACCCCCATAGTGTACCAACCCCGTAAGACCTTCGTTCATCTTCGGAACACAAATGAAGATATTTTTGATTAAATCTGAGAGGTGGATCACTGCTACATAGGCTGCCAGAGGGAATGAAACTTGACGGCCCAGAAAGTCATTAAAGAAAATGTTTAAATATTCCATGTGCCTACAGTGGCTCAACTATAAGTTTATCAAGCGACGAGAATACTTTTTTCCCGAAAAAAAAAACATAATAACGACTTTATTCGACTATTCCTTTTCTTCCTTGTGGGCCTGAGACGAGAGTTCAAGAGATTTCCACGACGCATGCGCGAGAACTGAGAAGAGAACGTTCTTCTTCTAATACTTCTTGTTCAGTTCTCGCGCATGCGTCGTGGAAATCTCTTGAACTCTCGTCTCAGGCCCACAAGGAATGAAAAGGAATAGTCGAATAAAGTCGTTATTATGTTTTTTTTTTCGGGAAAAATGTAGTCTCGTCGCTTGATAAACTTATAGTTGAGCCACTGTAGGCACATGGATTATTTAAACATGTTCTTTAATGACTTTCTGGGCCGTCAAGTTTCATTCCCTCTGGCAGCCTATGTAGCAGTGATCCACCTCTCAGATTTAATCAAAAATATCTTCATTTGTGTTCCGAAGATGAACGAAGGTCTTACGGGGTTGGTACAGCATGGGGGTGAGTAATTAATGACTTAATTTTCATTTTTGGGTGAACTAACCCTTTAATTTTTGAAATAATGTAAAACGAATTGCAGCAGCATGCAGACATAGGCAAGACGGCTCGCGTGCCTATTGGCTGCCCTGCGGCAACTGCAGCAGCCTATCGAGAGAGGCCCCATGTGACGTCAGATCCAATGGGGGCGCTTCGCGCCCACTACGTCACGTCCCGCCGAAACGGGCGTGGTCCGGGCCGATAAATGTAGCTCGATGGCTGATATACTCTGATTTTAATCTCTTCAGCGAAGCTCACGCATCGTTGGTTCCAGAGTGAGAAGCCCCACCGTCTGAGAATAAGCCTTCTGCGGGACGAGCCTTTGCATCTGAAGCCGCTGGCCTTCATCTCGCCGCCTTCAGTAGCCGTACCTGCTACGCTTTCCGGCGTATATATCCTTTTACTCTGCCGAGTGTGTGTTTGCCGTCGCGACTCACACTTTCTCTCTCTTATCTAAAAGAGCCAACGTCTTTTTAAAGATACCTCATTACTGTGGCTCGTGCCGAGCCGCACTCAGCAAAGGGGACTGCCATGTCATCTGCGTTTCCTGCCTGGGTGAGGATCATGCAGCTCTAGCACTCGCTGACGGCGGCTGGCATCATTGCAAGCTATTGCCATGGCAACTCTGAGAACTCGCCTGGCATTTTTTCTCAGAGTCTGCACTTCCACCCGCTATAGTGCCGCGCCATATAAAGCGCCGTACTCAACGGGTCCCCGAGCCTTCTCCAGCCTGCGAAAGCTCGCCGGTTCGCCCGCCAGTTTCGCCAGCTTCACTCGAGTCGCTCACCGACGGGCAGCGGACGCCAGGATAGAGCAAATGTCCTCCTCCACAGATGCAGCTATCCCCTCGTCGCCAATGGCGGAAGCGCGTTACATGGCGCGGGTTGAAACTACGGTAAAAAACTAAGTAGCTCATCTACTTCGAGCCGAGATAGCAAAACTATTGAGCAGAGGGGCCATAGAGCCTTTATCTCAACCTCAGAGCGAAGGGGGTCTATACACCAGATATTTCTGGTACCGAAAAAAGACGGGGGTCCCATTCTAGATCTGAGACAGCTGAACAGAGTGCTTGTGAAACGCCAGTTCAGAATGCTCACGACCAGGAAAATCCTCGCGTAGATTTGCCAAGGGGACTGGTTTCTGTCAATAGATCTGAAGGACGCGTATTTCCAAATACAATTAGCATCATGTCACAGGCGATTATTGAGATTCGCCTTCGAGGGCCAGGCATATCAATACACAGTCCTGCCGTTCGGCCTGTCCCTGGCACCCCGTACATTCACAATGTGCATGGACACGGCTCTCGCGCCCCTGAAACTTCAGGGCATGCGAATATTGAACTACTTGGACGACTGTCTGATTCTAGCTCGATCACACTCAGAGCTCATAGAACACAGGACCATATTACTCAGACACCTCGAGAATCTAGGTCTCACAGTCAATCGGGCGAAAAGTTTGCTGTCTCGCAGTCAGAGAATATCTTTTCTTGGCACAGAGCTGGACTCGCTGTCTATGACAGCGTGCCTGTCGCCGGAGCACAGACTGAACATTCAGCACGTCACGAAATCCTTCCGCTGTGGCTCAAAAGGTTTCAGAAAATGCTGGGTCTCATGGCCTCAGCATCTTCAGTACTCCAGTTGGGTCTGCTTCGCATGCACCCACTGCAGTTGTGGCTAAAAGCGCGAGTACCGCCTCGGGCGTGGGCCTCTGGCCTGTGTCGCCTCAGGGTCGATCAGAAATGCATCTTAGCTCTGAAACCGTGGAGAGCAATCGACTGGTATCAGTCGGGTGTGAACCAGGGAACTCCCTCAAGTGTAAAGGTGGTGTTCACGAACGCTTCTACCTCGGGATGGGGAGCACTGCTCAAGGGCAGACCGTTCTTTGGCCAGTGGTCAGAACGAGAGAAACACATAAACTGTCTGGAAATTATGGCAGTGGACAACGCGCTGAGGCGTTTTAGTCCCCAGTTAAAGGGTCACCACGTCTTGGTCCATTCAGACAACATGTCACTGATGGCCTATATAAATCGCCAGGGTGGCATCAGGTCCCGAAACCTTTACAGGCTGATGGAACCCCTCCTGACCTGGGCTCAGCACAATCTGCTCTCACTAAGAGCAGCACATGTGCCTGGTCACCTGAATTGACAGACTGTCTAGAAACAATATTCCAGCCGGAGAATGGTCTCTGCATCCGTAGACGGTCCTGCTGCTGTGGGAGACCTTCGGCAGAGCACAGGTAGACCTTTTGCATCCCAAGAAAACGCTCATTGTCCGAAGTTTTTCTCCAAGAGCAGAGGTGCGCTGGTCCACGTCTGGCCCCGCTGCCCACTCTGTGCTTTTTCCCCCGTCTCGCTCCTGCCTCAGGTATTGGCCCGAATCAGGGGAAACGGATGCTCAGTGCTGCTTGTAGCTCCGCTCTGGGAAAACCAGGCTTGGTTTCCAGTTCTGATGCAGTTGATCAGCACTGCACCATGGCCAATACCAATGAGGAAAGACCTCTCTCAGGCCAAGGGCTCGATTTGGCATCCTCGCCGGGAGCTGTGGTCTCTACATGCATGGGCCATCAACGGGTATCCGTTAACCTCCCGGAGGGAGTGTTAAACACGATCACGCAGACTAGAGCACCGTCCACTAGATGACTCTACTCCTCAAAATGGTCTGTGTTTTCTGGTTGGTGCAAAGCCCAAGGCTTTTCACCCTCAGACTGTGGGGTTACGGGAGTTCTCTCCTTCCTTCAAGAGCTACTGGATAAGGGCAGAACCGCATCCACGCTCAAGGTTTATGTGGCGGCCATAGCAGCGTTTACTAAACCAGCCACTGGCCAGTCACTGGAAGGGCGATCTGGTTATCCGCTTCCTTAAAGGAGCTAAGAGGCTGAACCCTCCCAGACCCCCTTCAGTCCCCATGTGGGACCTTTCTACGGTTTTGGAAGCCATGAAAGGTGCCCTGTTCGAGCCAACCCATTCGTCAGACATGAAACATTTGTCGTTCAAGACAGTGTTTCTGATAGCTCTCGCTTCAGTGAAGCGCGTAGGGGAATTACAAGCGCTCTCAGTAAGCGCAACGTGTATGGAATTTGGGCCAAATGACTCGAAAGTCATACTCAAACCCAGAAACGGGTACGTGCCAAAATCCCTCAACACACCATTCAGGGCTCAGGTCATTTCCCTGTCTGCCCTGCCAGTGTACAACGAGGAAGAGGATTCGGGCTTCCTTTGCCCTGTCAGGGCACTAAGAGCTTATGTGTCCCGCTCGTCTGTTTTCAGACAAACTGAGCAGCTCTTTGTTTTGTTCAGCGGACATGCTAATGGACTAGCCGCTTCGAAACAGAGCCTATCCAGGTGGATAGTTGATGCCATAGCGCTGGTGTACACCTCTAAAGGCCTGCAGTGTCCTTTGGGTGTCAGAGCGCACTCCACAAGAGGCATGGCCTCGTCGTGGGCGTGGTCTAGCGGGATTACCTTGCAGGATATATGTATGGCGGCTGGCTGGGCCTCGCGTCTACATTTATAAGGTTTTATAACCAAGAGGTTCCCGCCTTACAGGCTAAATTACTGTCGGTCTAAAAATCAGTACCGTCTGCCCCGTTGCCTCGGCTCAGAATACTGAAACTGCTTGAGCATCGCTCGATGATCGATAAAATTACCCCATGGGCATTAAATAAGACCCATACTGTTACCCAGTTCAGGCCGAACATTTTTCACCCTGACTGTGTGGAACACTGTTGATGTAATTAGCTCCCTGAGGATGCTACTTGTAGGGAATGACGCTTCTAGCCTCTCTTCTCAGACTCTCTGTGAGTCCCTGGTGATTATGCACTACATGAACCCCGGGCACCTGCCCTTGGGACTTTGGTGTTGATCCCAGCACGCACGGCGTCTTACATTGTGTTCCCCTAGCGTAAGATATTACGCAGTACGAGAGAACCTCTCGTAAGAGAACGTACTCAGTTACTAATGTAACCTTGATTCTCTCTAGAAGAGGGAACAAGTACTGCGTATCTTTGTCGTGCCTGGAACACGCTGGTTCACTTCGGCCATGAAAACCAGAGTATATCAGCCATCGAGCTATATTTATAGGCCCAGACCACGCCCGTTTCGGCGGAACGTGACGTAGTGGGCGCGAAGTAACAACTACGGTAACCGTTAATAACCAAGTACGTGTTTACATCAAAAGAGAAGAAAGTGCATCACTTTGTAATACCCATATGTTTCCATTGCACTGGACAGTGAAGAAACCCTCTCAGATAACTGTCCTTCAGAGGAATTACCTGAAACAGAAACAGAAACAAACAGAAACAGGAATTACCTGTATGGGCATAAATAACATTTCTTGATTTCTACAACAAATCTGTTGTAACTCATTCCATGAATGTGTGTGTGTATGTGTGTGTGTGGACATACATTCACATTTATATGGGAACATGTATGTGCAATATGTACACAATAAAGGATCAAACTTTTCTAATATTACATGTAATGCTATTTTTGTCATCATTTATAAATAAATAATATAGATATAGCCATACATGGTCATATATTTGTTAGGTGTGTAACGATACATGTATTCGTATTGAACCGTTCGGTACGAGGCTTTCGGTTCGGTAATCGGTACGCAGCATTACAAACCGAATGATTCGTTGGACCATTTTTTCTGCTGACCAAAATCCACCATCACAACGTTGTTGCGAAACATCAAGTGGCAAACGTAACTAAAGCGGAACGAGACTGCGCTACTCATTATTTTGTGCTTCACGGATCGTTTATCAGTTCGGACCATCAACATCAGTGTAGCACGAGCCAATCTTGATCAAGCACACTTGTCACTACAGCGTTGAGAGATCCTGTAAACAAAGCATTTGAATTCTCCACTAAGTAATAACATCGCTGCAAGATCTAGTGAGAAGCATACAAATTTCTCCGTTATTAACGGATCAAACAGCGCTGACGTGGAAACCAGGAGAAACATTGTTCCATGAATGAACTAGTTATAGGTTTTAAGTCCATAGATCAGCAACATTTACCATGGATTTTATGTAGTTACACTCACAGTAACCATGAAAGTTTGGCAGAAATAGTTAAATGCTTTCAAGTACATCACACATCTTTTTCCAGCACTTCAAAACTCAAATATTATCATATTTAAATGTTATTTTTAATGTGATGACCAAGACATTATTTGTTCATCCTTCAAAGATTACCCCCCATTTATAAAACTAAAAGTTTCAAGATGTAGGAAAACTCACACTTATTTAAAAATATTTTTTCTTTTAATAAATAGGAAATTTCTCTGGCATTTTTCTTTTTGCTGTATCGTACCGAACCGTGACACCATTGTATCGTATCGAACCGAACCGTGAATTTTGTGAACCGTTACACCCCTAATATTTATATAACCGCTCATTAAGACGGTTGCCTGGCGACACATAATTTTAATTATGCGGTTAATGTTATGTTTAAAAGTATCATTCTTTCCAACGATTGTTAATTAACTATTTAAAGCAATCTCATAACATTATTTAATGCATTGTTATTTTTCAGTGTAAAAGATTTAATTTGATCAGCCCTACCTAGGGTAACAGCCCTATAGTGTCTTATTACTCTAAATAATTGAATCTATTGATCAAATTTAGAAATGAAAAATGAAAGCATATATTTAATTAGACTAGACTGGGGTGTGCCCTGCCAATATTACAATATGCAGATTTAAATATATCATTGCCCCCCACTGTCGATTTGATAAATCAAATTTCATTAATCATGAGAATGAAGAGCTGACTGAAAAGATGATGACAGGATATTTTGTGTAAAAGCACCTATTTAAGCGAATCTGTCATTATACTCTTTTGCTGTTGAGTTTTCCATGAAGAATAATAAGCTATTGAACTCACAATTCAAGCATTCGGCCCCCGAAATGGCGCTAATTTTAAAATGAAACTAAAAAGTTCATGGCTGCACGGGCATTCATAACGGTGCGCGTCCACGGTGAGGAGCGAGCAGTTTTTTTTAGTTCATTCTTACTTCCATAGGAATTAATTCGAACGCTCTGCGAGCGCCACCATGA
This sequence comes from Siphateles boraxobius, assembly GCF_051911475.1. NCBI lineage: Eukaryota > Metazoa > Chordata > Actinopteri > Cypriniformes > Leuciscidae > Siphateles > Siphateles boraxobius. The sequence goes on along the minus strand of NW_027508866.1, from coordinate 29,142,314 downwards.
TCATTGTAAGACGTCTGTATTTAAAAGCTCTCGCTGGTATTACACGCCGATTAACCATTGGGAAAACAACCTCAGTCACATACCTAATATAGTTATATATAAATATAATTTTGGACACAAGTGGGCAGTATAGCCCTATGTATGATTTTGCGATTAAACTAAACTATCACCCGAAGAACATTGACGCGATGAGATCTATAAGTGAACATAGTTTCAGATTATTACATGCAAGCGTGTTTGATATATGGACTAGTTTTCAAACCCCATTCCAGGGGGCCTTGTCAAGCCCCCATGCCACGCCCGGGTACCAGCTTCAGCCCGGCCCTTTGCGGGCCCAAGCCGGTGGCACCGTAACCCTGGTGCCTTTAGTTACCTAAAGGCACCGGGGTGGCGGTGCCGCCGGCTTTGGCCCTTCATCGCTGCTCGCAGCTATATATATATATATATATATATATATATATATTGCGCACTTTTGATTTAAATGTACTGCTATATACACAAAAGTGCAATAACTTTAAACAAATAAGGTGCTTTTATACCAGCAGTATTCCCTTTACACAGTAATCTCAAATCTCAACTTAAACATTAATGTAATCAAATTAAGTATTTAAACAAACCTATTTGCCACTGCCAGGGCATTACCTTTTATCTAGTTTGTTAAAACGAGTGGGGTTTTCTTGTTTTTTTTTCTGAACAGGTATCAACAGGTATCTTTTATCAGGGAGCAGCAGAAAAATTCTATGTACGAGTCAGAGGTCATGATCACTACTACCAGTGGTGTAGTCTACGTGATACGCAGGTATACGCCGTATACCCACTAGAAAATGTCAAGGATTTCCGTATGCCCACTAGAAATTTTCAAGGATTACCGTATACCGAGTGGTGTAGTCTACATGATACGCAGGTATACGCCGTATACCCACTAGGAAATGTCAAGGATTTCCGTACCCACTTAAAAAAAAGTACTAGGATACGTAACAACATCGATTAATGACAGATCTTTCCTTCATAAATTCTCCCTATCTGTTTTGCGAAGCATTGAATTTTGGACCATTGGGGCTTCCGTGGCCTGTGATCTGGATCTGACCTCACCTACCACGGAGCAGCAACAACACAGTTGGTTGGCGGTCATTTTTGGTGCAAGTTTGGAAGTTGCTAATCTAATGTGAATCACTAAAAGAGCTATGAAACGAAAGCAAACTCAAACCACACTATTTGAGTGTTTTCGTAAGCCTGGCCCTGAAGCTACTGTCGCCTCGGGTGACACTGCAGCGGCTGCAGCAGATAACACGAACATTAACAATGAGCCAGATGCTATCCTACGCGGTACAGAAAACGAGCCTGATGGTACTGTAACGTTACCTGGTAAGTAAAAATAGCATTTACGTTATCATTAACATTATCATTAACTTAACTGTAACAGCAGGGGATTTTATATTGAATTGTATCTAGATTTAGCTTACTTCACTAGAGGAGAGATAGACTGTGTGTGTGTGTGTGTGTGTGTGTGTGTGTGTGTGTGTGTGTGTGTGTGTGTGTGTGTGCAGTAAACACTAAACAGAATACAATGTTTATATCTCCTTACAGATGATGAGATAGGTGAGAACTCCTGGCCAGCCTTGTGGACTGAAAGTCAGGCTAGGGAATTTAAAAACAAGCATCCTTGGTTAGAGTGGAGGGACAGAAAGTTAGGTAGATATCAGCACACATGCAAAGCTGATATAAACAATTATCAATTGTGAACAATATGTATTGTGAAAAGCGCTATACAAATAAATTTGAATTAAATTGAATTGAATTCATAAAGTCAGTGACTATGCAAATGAGGTTTTATTCTTTTTCATCTTAAAGTAGTTGTTCACTTCAGAATTAAAATGTCCTGATAATTTACTCACCCCCACGTCATCCAAGACGTTCATGCCTTTCTTCAGTCTTTCTTCAATCGAAAAGAAATGAAATGTATTTGAGGAAAACTTTTCAGGATTTTTCTCCATATAATGGACTTCAATGGGGTTCAACGGTTTGAAGGTCCACATGCCCTTTCAATTTTCTAAAAAAACAAAAACATTTATATACTTTTTAATAGGGATGCCACTTTTTCCAGGACGAGTCCGATACCGAAACTTTAAATTTTGGTACTCACTGATACAGATACCGTAACCGATACCTGTATTTTTAATGCATTTATAATTTTAATTGTACAGAAATATGTATTGGTATTACTAGTATTAGTTGGCTTAATTTGTTCACCACATATATATTTCCTTCAGTTATTTTCATGCTTAATTAAGCCTGCTTAGTGCGATTACGTAATGTGTGGCGCATCACAGCTAGTGCAAGACCAGCATTTGTGGTTAAAAAGTATATAAATGTTTGTTTTTATATATGATGGCCGGTGGTTTGTCTAGATAAGACTCTTTATTCCTCGGCTGGGATCGTGTCGAGACTTTGAAGCTGCACTGAAACTGATTAGACCTTCAACCAGTTGGACCCCATTGAAGTCACTATATGGAGAAAAATCCGGCAATGTTTTCCTCAAAAACCTTAATTTCTTTCGACTGAAGAAAAAAAAGACATGAACATCATGACGTGGGGGAGTGTAAATCACCAGTTTTTTTTTTTTATTCTGAAGTGAACTACTCCTTTAAATGTGCATTAATTTAAAACATTTACACAATCGATTATCAATAGTTTTCATATAATTAGCTATTGAAAGAGTGTAAAATGTTTCTCCTTTCGCCTGCTTTTCATGCATTTGTTTACCATAGTGTGGAGATTGTAAACAGTTTATGAAATACTTTTGAGTAAATTTTGGCCCTGTTCAGCAGATTATTACTAATATAGTTACAAAAGTTGTATGATGATGCTAATTAGTCATGGTTTTGCTTCCAGGTTGTGCTGTTTGCTGCGCAACAAAATCAACTGGCATCCTCACAGAAAAAAGAGTGTCCATATCTGAGGAGTGGGCACACTTTAAGATCCAGTCCTCAAACGCAAACAGGTCAACATCTCTGGCTTCTTTGTGGAACAAGATACGACGACATGAGACATCCAAGGCACACAAAATAGCCCAGGAGCTCACTGAAAAGGGTGGACAGGATTTACTTGGAAATTTGGTGAGTTCTATGTCAGAGACTGTGTTTGCTGAGACAGATGCTATATTCAGAACAGCATACTATCTTGCGAAAATGAACCGACCTTTCACTGACCATAACGATCTCATTGAGCTTCAGGAAAAAAATGGTGTCAACACGGGTGCTAGTCTGCACTCAAGGTACAGTTCTACAAAAATTGTGGAACACGTAGTGTAGCACCGGTGTCGCACCACTTATTGCGCCACTGGACCAGTTCTAGGTTCTAAGGAGTGGGGAGCAAAAATAATTACACCAGAGACCGTTGCTTTAAATATAAAAGGCCGGCAATTTACTGAATGCAAAACACACATAGAAGATACAGTTCAAGAAACAAAACAAAACAAAACAAATATTCCCTGCAGGTTCTTAATATTGAGATAAGTATAATAAATGAAAAGATATTTCACTCTCTTTTTGTTCTTTAGTTCACCTAATTTATTTTAGTTAACTAATCTAAGTTAGACCAGTCTTTTCCTAGGTTGCGCCTATTTTAGGATTCCTATTTATCTCCCTGAGTTAACTCTTTTCCTTTCTTTTACAGGTAAGAAAATACCTTCAACTTACACAACCAATCGAAGTGGACCACAACATTTCAAATCACATTCAAACATATGAACTCAATATGAAAATAAAAATATAACACCTTAAATTCAAGTTCAAGGCCAAATGTGAGTTCAATTGTTCAGTTCCATGAAGAGATTCAGTCCAATGGAGAGATTCAGTTCAAATCAGTCCAAAAATAGTAGTTCAATCAATTTCCAGTTCAGTTCAAAACCAATTCCTGATACTCCTACCACTCTGGCAGCAAGTCACCATACGCAGGAGATTTCCTCACTGACGCGATGGAAAGGATGAGTTGAAAGTCTGGGTCCGGCTCGCCATCTTGAATCCCGTCTGCGCACGTGCGCGCCCGCACACTGCAGACCAATCTTCGCTCCGACCAAGCTTCAAACCAAGCAAAAAACCTGACCTGTACAACAGGTCATAAACACAATAAATCTCTTTTTAAATCCTCAAATTACACAAATAAATTGTTCACAGTCTCTGAGTTGTAACGTTGCTGCTACAGTGTTTTTCCACCTCAAAATGGCGGCGGCACGGTCTTTTTAACTCACAACTACCGCACACATCTTTCATTTACAAAGCATATCACTTTTATAACATTCACAGTTTCCATAAACCCAAAATATTAACTGGTAAACAGTTTATAGCAAAATATTTCCTCGTTAACAGTTACATTTCAGTGTTAGCTCTCCACCAAATTAGGAAAGAAAAATACAAGAAAACAACACAAACTCACCAAAATCGGTGTGGCTTAGTTCTCATAAAATCCCTGTCAGTTCCCGACCAGGTAAGTTATGTTTTCCAACTGCAAAATCAACTTTTCACCCTTTTCTTTATTTAAACACAGCTCGTTCCCTCCGATTTCTCCTCTGCTCTCTCCCTCAGGTTTCTGCTGCAACGTCACTGAGGTGCTGCGTCTACCGTCACTAGTCCCTTAAAGGGGCAGTGACATGCATTTTCTGTCAACATACTGTTAATATTAAACATTAAATTGTTGTGTTAACATTTTTAACTCTGATGAATTAACTTACATTAAAGGAATCATTTAACTTTCAAACTTATTTATGCAGCTTTTTAAACTATTTATTCTTATTTATGTCATATTTTAACATGGGTTACATCCTCCCCTCTTTACCTAATGCACGTCCCTGTGCATTCTATACTGTCATCACTCTAGGGGTTTCTGGAAAGCTAGGCTCTTTAAGGGAATCTGTAAACACATCACTCAAGGTTTGAAATAAAGACTGAACTATTGTAACCAACGGGTTCCCTAGCTCAGGGTAAGACAGTCTTTTAGTCGCTTTTCTGTCTCTGATAGGTCTTCTAGAACAGTCACCTTCTGTCTGGATGTCAGTTTGATCCATAACACTTGTATTTTCTTTGCCCTCCTGAGCAGGTTGAGTAGAAGAATGGACATTATCCAGGTCTTCCTCAGGTAGGTTTCCAGTTTCCTGTCCAGGGGTTTATCTGCTCTCTTCAGGATCAGGTAAGTCATTGTCTGCAGGATCAGGTAGGTCATAGTCTGAAGGATCAGGTAAGTTCAGGTCACAAGTCTCTACTGGAACATCCTCAGGGAAAGCTTTGGCTACGTCTGAAGGATCTTGCTTAACAGCACCCAACTCTTTGGAGGGTTCGGGTTCAATCCTTTCTGGTAAGTGTTTTATGGGTTCGGGAGTTGGGTCAAACCCTAATATTCTTACTCTTAGGTTTCTGTGTCCATCATAGTGATATTCCTCAGAGTCAGATTGGGATTAATCTCCATCAGCTCCGTCCGAACTGTCATCTTTAGGATGTTGTCGAGTTCTTGGTCGTCTCACTGCCTTTGACGGGTTAGTTTCACTCTCGATTGAGGTCACAGGAAGGAAACCGCATGGCAGCAGGAGGTCACGATGAAGAGTTCTCTGAGGACCATCTCTTGTCTCAGGCCTCACAACATACACCGGGACGTCTCCAGACTGTCTCTGAACAACATACACATCGGACTCCCACCTATCGGCCACCTTGTGCTTGCCTCTAAGGCGGACGTTTCGAACCAAGACTCTGTCGCCTTCCTTCAAGGTGGAGTCAACAACATGCTTGTCAAACCTCGCTTTGTTACGACTAGCTGTCTTTTTAGCGTTCTCAGTTGCTACTTTGTAACTGTCTTCGAGTTGGGATTTCAGGTTGCGAACATATTGCGAGTGTGAGTCTGGCTGGTGATTGACTGGTAGGCCAAAGGCTAGGTCAACTGGCAATCTTGGCTGACGCCCGAACATTAACTCGTAAGGGGTAAAACCAGTTGTCTCGTTTTTAGTACAATTATAAGAGTGTACTAATGGTTTGACGTAATCCCGCCAGTGACTCTTTTTCTGATTCTCGAGAGTTCCCAACATGTTGAGCAGGGTCCTGTTGAAGCGTTCTACAGGGTTCCCTCTCGGATGGTAAGGGGTGGTTCTTATCTTTTGTGTGCCAATGAGCTCACACAGTTCTTTAATTGTTCGGGACTCAAAGTCAGGACCTTGGTCACTGAGGAGTTTTTCAGGGATGCCATAATGGACGAAAAAGTGGTCCCACAGACTCTTGGCCACTGTCTTGGCTTTCTGATTCGGGGTGGGGACGGCTACTGCATACTTCGTAAAATGGTCGGTAATGACCAGAATGTCCGTGGTGTTACTGGAGTCCGGCTCCACACTAAGGAAATCCATGCATACAAGTTCTAGCGGCCTTGTAGCGATGATGTTGACGAGTGGAGCAGCTTTCTCGGGCATAGTCTTACGTCGTATGCAGCGGTTGCAGGTTTCCACCTCGGCTGACAGTTTGGGCCAATAGAAACGCTTCCGGACGAGATCTAGGGTGCGCTCTATGCCCATGTGGCCCATGTCGTCATGGAGGCTCTTGAGGACTAAGGATCTCAGGGCTTCAGGGAGCACAAGCTGGTAGTGAGTCTGAGCACCCTCTTGCCGCTTGCGATACAAGACACCATTTAAGACCGTAAGTTTGTTCCACTCTCTTAATAAGAGACCAAGCTCAGGAAGTTCCTTCCTCAAGGATGGTGGAGGTTTCTCTTCGAACTCCATTTGCCTGAGTACTTCACGGATGCAAGGATCAGCATTTTGCTTGTCTCTTAATTCAGCTGGTGCTAGTGAGGGAATCACAGGTAAGCCACCAAGCTGATCCTCTTCTTCAAAGCTTTGTGGGAGAGCCTTTGGATGATGGGCAAGTGACACTTTTTATGAAGATGTTTCATAAAAATAAATTTCTAATAACTTTACAAAACTTTGAAGCTATTTAAACATTTTTTTTTTCATTATGACAATAATTATTTCTACATTTACAATAAACTACTAGGTGTCAGCTTTCAAATGAGATCATACTTGTGCTTTTAGTGCAAAGGGTTCATGAACTGTATCTGTTTAAGTTTGGGTATGCCATTTCTGGGGATTTTTCAAAAGTGGCCTTGAAGGTTAACAGGTTAACCAATTGAACACTCTTGACAGCGTGTATCTCTGCTATTACAGCCTTTGGAGATAGGGTGATGTCATGATGTGACTCATTCTTGAGCATGACTGGTATGCAGCGGGGTAGTTTCGGTGGTAGGCTTACCAAGCTATCTGTCACAAGGATGCCACCTGGCAGGGAAGAAGACTTTGGTGGCCCTACCATCACCCACTTTCCAACATCAGTTGTCCTGCGGCTCACTGATCCTTCAAGGACTTTGGTCTGTCCAGCTGCAATAGTCTCAAAGTCCCTACTATGAAGCCTCACCTCTCCCAGACTGGAATCAACAGACTGTCTTTTCCTGATTTCAAGGGTCTTTAAGACAACTTTGTAGCCGTAAGGAAGAGACTCATAGTTCTGAGGTGCGATATCTGCATACTTTTCATAGAAAACATCCAAAGTATTTGTGCCTATAAGCACTGATGACAAGGTGGAGCGCATGTCAGGTACCACCAAAACCAGCATGGGCACCTCAATGTCCACTCCAAGCAAGCTCTTTGGGAATCTGATTGTGGCCTCAACATATCCAAGGTAAGGGACACTTTGGCCGTTGGCTCCTTCCACTTCAAGCAGGTCATTCAAGGAATTCATAGGTAAGTGAGACAGGTTCTCTAAATAGAAAGAGTTTGGGATCGTTGTTACTTGAGAGCCTGAATCCAACAAGCACCTGCACTCTTTGTTACCTATGGTCACTTGTGCAGTGCACTTGGCTCCAATCAGCCCTTTTGGCAGGGTCACTGTGTGTGTTTGTGTATGAGAGTACACACGGGCTCTGTGCAGCTTCTTTTTGGGACACTTTGTCTGTGTTCCAGTCCCCGTTTGTCCCACAACCGGAACCGGGTCTAGTTTAAATTATCAGGTTTTGTAGCGCCATTTTCAATGTCCCATGTTAACTGCTTTTCTCTTAGCTGCTTCCTCTTCTCAGCTACAAGAGATGGGTTCGGCTCACTCTCACACTGAGGCTTAATGTGTCCATCCTCTCCACATCTAAAGCAATACCAGGGCTTTGGTCTATTGCTTGTGTTGTTGTTTATATCTCGGCTGTGGTGCAGCCTTTGAGATGTTGGAGTGATAGCTGTTTGGGGAACTACTGGTCTGGCAGCTGATTTAGCCTTTCTACTGTCTTTCTGTGTGATACGTGTGAGCTGGGACTGTAAATCAGCTATTTGTTTCTTTAGGTCTTGGATTTCGGACCTGTGATCAAGAGCTGGCTGAGATGGGTTGCAGTCTTCTTCACTCTGCACATAAATACCTTGATAATAAGACGACACTCTTGGCTTTGAAACATTGAAGTGTCGTTTCATGCGGGATGCTTTGGAAGTACGCTTATCTTCTGCTATGCGGAGTAATAGGAGAAGTTCAGCAAAGGGAGGTGGGTTCTGTTTCTTTTGTTCTAGCTGGAGTTCAGCTATCAAGATGTTGTCCCAGCAGCCTCTGACAAACTGTCTGAGAAGATGCCGGTCAAGGTCCCTTGCGGTTACGCCTCCCCTTCTGAGGGTGGTGTTCAGCATCACCTGCAGCCGTTGTAGATAAGCTGAGGATTTCTCACCGTTATCCTGCATTGTGTTGAGATACTTTGCGAAAAGATCATCTCCATCCTCGACAGTGCCGAAAGCGGAGTCCAAGATCTCCAAGTACACATTAAGGGGAGATTCAGGTGTCAGGTGCTTCACAATATCGATAGCAGGTGATAAGAGACTTTCAAGAAGCTTTCGTGACTTGTAAATATCAGACTGTGTTGTGTCTTTAAGGAGAAGTTCCACATTGGAACGCCATGTCTCATAATCCACTTCATTGTTGGATCTGGGGGAACGCCCGGAGAAGGGTCTGAGTCTCAAAGAAGTGTGCACCTGCAGAGCAGAATCTTCATTTCTCACTATGTGCTCGACTATTACTTTTTGGATGTCAGGTGGGTTGACGTCAGAAAGTTTCAGAGCAGGCTGTGTCCTTTCTTTAGATGTTGGTGGAGACCAATGATGTTGAACATGCTGCTTTGGGGCCGTACTGGGCATGGGGCTTACATGTGCAGCGTTTTCAGAGCCATGTTGCTCTGGGGTATCAGGTGAGTTCTGTTCCACATCCTCATCTTGAGTTTCTGATTGATCTAGATCGACATTCTCACTGATGACGGAGAGCTCTTCTCTGAGGACAGCTGCAAAGTCTTTGCCAGTCAGTCTTGCAATGTCCTTTAACTCTGAAAGGTAAGTCTGTGTAGCTGTTTTACTAGCTACAGGTGTGTAGACACTGGCTAAGGTTCTAATGTGATAAGTGACATCAGTCTGAGTCTTACTGTTGAGTCTGTGTGGCAATGAAGGTAAGAGAGACTGTATAGCTGTACCATACACATACTCTACTACGACCTGTTTGTCTGATGCTGGCTCAGCAAAATCTACTGGGATTACCTTTTGAATGGAACCATATTGTTTCAGGAAGTCATACAGTTCTTCGTCAGTTTCTGTACCGACTATTCCACTAACTATGACTGAGTTAGGTATTTTCACACTACTCGTTTGAATAACGTCCATAATGAATCACTGATAACAATACTATACGGTCTCTGGTTTCTAGTTTTAAATGCTTTAAGCCACTCCTGGCTGGCTCGCCAAGTTGTAGCACCGGTGTCACACCACTTATTGTGCCACTGGACCAGTTCTAGGTTCTAAGGAGTGGGGAGCAAAAATAATTACACCAGAGACCGTTGCTTTAAATATAAAAGGCCGGCAATTTACTGAATGCAAAACACACATAGAATATACAGTTCAAGAAACAAAACAAAACAAAACAAATATTCCCTGCAGGTTCTTAATATTGAGATAAGTATAATAAATAAAAATATATTTCACTCTCTTTTTGTTCTTTATTTCACCTAATTTATTTTAGTTAACTAATCTAAGTTAGACCAGTCTTTTCCTAGGTTGCACCTATTTTAGGATTCCTATTTATCTCCCTGAGTTAACTCTTTTCCTTTCTTTTACAGGTAAGAAAATACCTTCAACTTACACAACTAATCAAAGTGGACCACAACATTTCAAATCACATTCAAACATATGAACTCAATATGAAAATAAAAATATAACACCTTAAATTCAAGTTCAAGGCCAAATGTGAGTTCAATTGTTCAGTTCCATGAAGAGATTCAGTCCAATGGAGAGATTCAGTTCAAATCAGTCCAAAAATAATAGTTCAATCAATTTCCAGTTCAGTTCAAAACCAATTCCTGATACTCCTACCACTCTGGCAGCAAGTCACCATACACAGGAGATTTCCTCACTGACGCGATGGAAAGGATGAGTTGAAAGTCTGGGTCTGGCTCGCCATGTTGAATCCTGTCTGCGCACGTGCGCGCCCGCACACTGCAGACCAATCTTCGCTCCGACCAAGCTTCAAACCAAGCAAAAAACCTGACCTGTACAACAGGTCATAAACACAATAAATCTCTTTTTAAATCCTCAAATTACACAAATACATTTTTCACAGTCTCTGAGTTGTAACGTTGCTGCTACAGTGTTTTCCACCTCAAAATGGCGGCGGCACGGTCTTTTTAACTCACAACTACCGCACACATCTTTCATTTACAAAGCATATCACTTTTATAACATTCACAGTTTCCATAAACCCAAAATATTAACTGGTAAACAGTTTATAACAAAATATTTCCTCGTAAACAGTTACATTTCAGTGTTAGCTCTCCACCAAATTAGGAAAGAAAAATACAACATGACAAAATGCAAGAAAACAACACAAACTCACCGAAATCGGTGTGGCTTAGTTCTCATAAAATCTCTGTCAGTTCCCGACCAGGTAAGTTATGTTTTCCAACTGCAAAATCAACTTTTCACCCTTTTCTTTATTTAAACACAGCTCGTTCCCTCCGATTTCTCCTCTGCTCTCTCCCTCAGGTTTCTGCTGCAACGTCACTGAGGTGCTGCGTCTACCGTCACTAGTCCCTTAAAGGGGCAGTGACATGCATTTTCTGTCAACATACTTTTAATATTAAACATTAAATTGTTGTGTTAAAATTTTTAATTCTGATGAATTAACTTACATTAAATGAATCATTTAACTTTCAAACTTATTTATGCAGCTTTTTAAACTATTTATTCTTATTTATGTCATATTTTAACATGGGTTACAGTAGCAAAAGAGATGCAAAAAAGAATAGTTCACAGTATTGTGTCGTCTTCAAGTAAGTTGTCTGTTCTCAGCGTCAATGAGGAGGACATGCACACAATTTAACTTCATTGCAGAGCTTTTATGAGAGTCACTTCACAAGAATTATACCCTTTCATTTGTTAAAACTATCGTCATTCATTCGTATCATATACACACTCAACTTTAAAGTCTTCATGACAACCTGTCAAAATCAAAGTTTTGTATAACTTGAAGAAAATATAACAGAAATATATTACTACTGCACAGAGTATACTTCAAGTAGGCCTAATAATAATAATAATAATAGTTTATTAAAACACACAGAAGCTCAAATGTCTTTAATTTACAACCCACCAAAATAAAAGTTACTTTGTAGAGATAAAGTAACTTGAGGGAATTATGAAAGAAATTGCATAGTAAGATTTACTTTTAAATAATAGTAATCAAATCTATTAAAACATAATTTTAAAGGAATATAACACAAGTTTTTAAAAAGTAAATTTTTATTTGTGCTTATAATGTTTATGTCTTTTAATTGTCAGCTGATAAAACCTGTGCTTCAGGGACCATATTCATATAACATCTAAGGCTAAATGTAGCTCTTTATTGCAAGTAGAGGTAACTGCAGGCTGGAGCAATGGGCGTGGCAAGAGGTAGGGGCGTGGCAAGAGGTAGGGTCCTGCCGTAAGGTCTTTACAATTGGACGCGAAAGCTTCCTGATCCGCATAAAAGCGAGCCATAAACTTAATCACTATTGACCAACAAATAATTATACAAGACCAAATACATTTATTTCACTGTAAAAATAGCAATAATGATATTGAGAATACATTCAACGTCAGCCTACCTTCGAAACCTTCTGTATGGCGCAGGTTACATGACGTCATCACCACCGCGACTTTTTTAGGATCAGTTATTAAAAAACATTCATACTGTTTGTGAAAATTGCAAAAGAAACCCTCCTATATTACCTTTTATAACACTGATCTCACAGTAACCTATACTTTGAAACCCTTTCAAACATGAGATCACAAAACAAAACGATTTTGAAAATATCTATAACTGCCTTGGTATTATAAACTTTTGTTTTTCTATTTATTTATATTATGTTCATTTTATACTTCAGTTATTGTTATTCTTTGGTTTACACATTTTGAGCTGGATTTACAATGCCTTGTATTCATATAGTTTTTTTTATTGCAAAATATTTGAAATGTCTGTACTTGAACTAAATAATAAAATAAAATCATTAAAAAAGAAATTAAATAATTATTTTAAAGATAAAAATGTCTCCTGACACTATTAAAGTCATACTAGTTTTGTACTTTCAAGTACATACGAACTAAAAGTAATGTTATTTTTTATAATAATGGTACAGGAAATGTTTTTGCTGGATAAAGGCATACGTATATACGTGTTTGATCAAACACTCACCATATAATAAAAAAACAAGTAAAAACGGTTTAATAAACTTCTAAGTGGCATTAATTAATTAAGCAAAACAAACACCATTTTATCCGAAAAAAAATTTATTCAGTTCAGTTGTCATTTTTACAATTAATTTTTTTAATTTGTCATCAAAGGCTTGTGTTCAAAGTCAAAACTCATTCCTCTATTACTCATTCCTCTATTACTCATTCCTCTATTACTCATTCCTCTATTACTCATTCCTACTATAGTAGCAGTCCATAGAACAGAAGCCATCAAATTGTCTATCTGAATAGAACGCAGTAAAGACCCCCTTCTTTCCATTGCCGCAATATCCAGTGGTGTTTTTTTGTAGAGGAATCCACAGGCATCACATCTGGTGAGCTTAAACGCCACCCTATATTCCTCCCTCACATCCGGATTGACTGACTTCCAGTCAACGACACCTACAAGATAAAAGAAAAAAATAATTTTTAATGCAAAAAAATGAATTTAATATATTAGCTTAACTTGTTCATTTCATAAAGTAATACTTATACATACTGTCCAGCCAGGCAAAGTGAGCTTTTTTTAGGAAACATAGATAGTGGACGGTCTCATTAAACTTTTTGCACACTAGTGACAGAGTGTGAAAGGCTTTGTCTCCTTCTTCATAAACGACATCTAGAAGAATGTGACTGAGTACCTCTGGTGGTAGCTGGAAATAAAAAATGGAAAAACTTTTTTAAAATCTTACATTACTCCAAAAAAACTTTTTAAGAAATAATATTCAACAGTACATCAGCAAGGCCTCCTGTTGGGTCCATGGCTGAAAAAGAAGAAAAAAAAGTTAATTTTCACTGGCCATTTTTTTGTTTACATGTGTTATATTTCGAACTGTTTAACATACCAGTTTTGACTTCACATGGGCCTTCAACCTCCGCATCTTTTCTGTGCCTTTTCCGATCTGTAGGAGAGAGAGAGAGAGAGAGAGAGAGAGAGAGAGAGAGAGAGAGAGAGAGAGAGAGAGAGAGAGAGAGAGAGAGAGAGAGAGAGAGAGAGAGAGAGAAAATTACAAAATGCTAAAATGTCATCAGTTTAAATTTATATTAGAATTAGAATTTACCCCGAGTCTTCAAGTAGCAGTACACACCACCATTTCCTTATTCTTGACATATTAGCCTTGAAAAAAAAAAAACTTACTACAATGTTTAAAATTCTGTTTTTATACTGGGTTGCAAAACAAATGTGTTGAACAAATATCTGAAGACTCACCTCAGAAAAGTCAAAAGCCACCCCCAGAGAAATGTACAGGCCATACTGAAATTCAAAGGCTACTTGTTTAGACCTTTTTTTATTTGGTTTCTAAATTAATCTGATGTTACTGTCATATAAAAACTCACCATGAGCACAAAGACCCCACAATTATTGGAGAAATGCTGCATTGGAATCTCCTGGATAAGGTTTGCAAGCAAATCAAGAAATGTAAAAAAGCAAGTAAGCAAGAAAGTAATTAATTGAATTGTGTGCTAGAAGAATAAGTGATGATTCAAAAACTTACTGGAAGATCCTTACAGGAGATCTCAGTCCAATGGCCAGGGATGACAGTCTGAGCAACCCTCCTATTAAGTGAATTTTAAAAATTATTTTGAAATTCAAAATCAACAAAACACGCCGCTATTCAAAAGGTATCTCACCCCTATCTTTAATTATAACTCTGCTGATAAACTTACGAACACACTATACAACAGTCCCCCGTTTTGATTGTGTACGCCCCTTACTGTTGATTGGTTATACGTGTTTTGGTACTTTCAACTTTAATAAACTTTAATGACCTCATATAACTCACAGCAGACATCATTAACACAAGAATGTCACAAATAAAAAAAAGGGAAAAAAAAAGGGAAAAAAAGGAAAATGCTGAATGGTTTAGAACTGAACCACCATACAGCAGCTGAGAACATGAACATGAACAAGAACTGTTCAACTGGAACTTCTGAACATGAACTATTGAGCTATGTAAAAGACCTGTACACTTGACTGTATCTCCCATCACTCAGACCACTTGCGCAGAGTGAATCAAGAAAAAACACTTGTTTCAGCTTTGGACGCAAAATCTGAAAATGGTTGTTAAAAAACACAAAATATAGAAATCAATTTGACATGGATAAAACTGTCTTGATGACTTACACACAGCATCCAGTGTGACTTGATCCACAATGGAAATAGAATGCAGTCTTTTGTAGAAGCATCAACCGATCACAAATAAATATAATACAAAATGGTGCACAATGTTTATTTTGCTCTGTGAAATCTTTTTGCCCGCTTTGAAAGAATGCCTACAACATATATGGCACATATAATGTCAACAGCAATAATACATCGAAACAGTCAATGAAATCCAAAGTATGTATGCTAAACAATAACAAATCATAACTACAATATTACACTTTTGAAAAAAATATATAATTGCTTACAGGGATATGTAACATGGGATCTGCACAAAGTGGGGGAATCAGTGTTGCATTCACATAGCTGTTAGACGTCCAGACTTGGATGCCCTAATAACAGAAACATACACATTTCTTCATAATAGCTTTTTGCATTTTATTCACGCTACAAGGCAAAGCAATGACATTTTACCTGCAATTTGCTGAGGTCTTCAATTTTCTTGAAACAGCAATTCAGAATCTGTTAAGATATAACAGCTTCACTTAAAACCAGGAACAATTTTGAAAAGTAAATTGGATCAAAGAAATTTAAGATGATCCTAACTGTTGCCTCCACATTGCGTTCCAATCCCAAGGTCTGAAAATCTTTTCGCATCAGGGTTGTAGAATAAACACGTGCCACATGTTCACTCCCATTTTGCTTTGTGTCCAAAACACGTGTGAGCTAAAAAACATTATCAACATACATTACAAAATGTTTCAGGCTACTCATTCCTCAGTTGTTAAGATTTCAACCTTCATAGAGCAATCACCTTTTCTTCACTGAATGGTTGCTCCCAGCCGGTCTTGTTGGGCATTACATCCTCCAGCCATGTCACAGACGCCTTGTCTGTACTTGGCTCATCATCCATTTCGACTGTACTTGGCTCATCATCCATTTCGACTGTACTTGGCTCATCATCCATTTCGACTATGCTTTTACTTAAAGTCCCTAACAATAAAGCATGTGAGTGTCATCTAACTCTAGTGTCAAATAACATTTCTGGAGAAGCCAAATAATGACATTAAATTGCATTATGAAAAATCAAGTTTACCTGCAAGTGCTTGGCCATGCTCATCCAGGACAACCTGAGTGCAACCAACAGCCTTGGTAAGCTGTTCTGTAAACCTAGTGTTAATCGCAACGTTGTAGTGGTGCAGCAGGTTTCGCATAAGAAACAAGTGATTTGTTGGCTTCATGACATTTAGGAAGTAATTGTTTTTTCTCATTTGAGAAAACGTCTCAGGTTACGTATGTAACCCTGGTTCCCTGATAGAGAACGAGACGCTGTGTTTGAGACGCGATGGAAACGCTCTACGTGATTACGTCGTGAAGCACGTGTAAAATCAGTCCAATGGAAGCCCACTACGACATAGGTGACGTCATAGACCAGGAAACTATATAGCAGCCCTGAATCAGACCGCGACAGCTTCTGAAAAACCTGAAGCAAGTCGATCAGGGCATGCAGGAAGTATGGCAGGCAAACGCAGCGTCTCGTTCCCTATCAGGAAACCAGGGTTACATACGTAACCTGAGACGTTCCCTTTCAAGGGAACTCGAGCTGCGTTTGAGACGCGATGGGAACCCCATACCCACTACGCCATAGTGACAAATGCCCGTTCTGTGTGAAGTCCTGCGCACACTAAGAAGCAAGCAACCTCGCCCCAGGAGTGGAGAGGTCAAGGTCATAAAACCTGACAAATGTATGCGGAGAGGACCATCCTGCCGCATTACACACGTCAAGAAGGGAAACTCCCGAAATTAAGGCCATAGAGGCCGCCATACTCCGAGTAGAATGGGCCCGCACAGCCATAGGTGAAGGCTGTCCTGCCGCTTCATAAGCCAATGAATAGCCTTGACTATCCATTTACTCATCACCTGTTTAGATGCAGGGCATCCTCTTGAGTGACCCAAAACAAACAAATAATTGCTCAGATTTACGCCACAGAGAAGCTCTGTGAATGTAGGCATCTAAAGCCCGGACTGGACATAACAGGTTAAGCTGTTCCTGATCTGGGGTATTAAAGGGAGGAGGATAAAAGGCCTGCCGCACTATTGGGCCCCCAACATTTAGTGGGACCTTAGGAATATAACCCGGTCTAGGGTAGAGGAATGCTTTCACCATACTAGGTGCAAATTCCAGACATGAAGGAGCAACCGACAGAGCATGTAAATCACCAATTCTCTTGATAGACGAAATAGCAAGGAGAAATATAATCTTTAGAGTGAGGAATTTTTCTGAAACCTCCTCGATGGGCTCGAAGGGAGCCAAGGCCAGACCCTCAAGTACAATGGCCAAATCCCAAGCCGGTGCTCTAGATTGCAGTGCAGGCCTGAGCCTCAATGTACCACGGAGAAAACAAATAATAAGAGGATCTCTCCCAAGAGAAGAAGCCCCGAGAGGGGTCATAAGCAGATATAGCCGCTACGAACACCTTTAAGGTGGAGGGAGATAATCCAGCAGAGAAACGGTCTTGAGGAAATCGAGAACTGTACCAACCGGGCAGTTAACAAGATTTAAAAAACGTTCTCCACGCCATGTAGAGAACAGTTTCCATTTCAATGTACATAGTTTTCTCGTGGAAGGAGCACTGGATTGAAGGACGGTCTCAACGACCTCAGTCGAGAGACCGGATTCTATGAGCTGGGCCCCCTCAGAGGCCAAGCCCACCGTTTCCACAACTCCTTTAACCCTTTTCTATTATGTGCAGGACCCATAGAGAAATATTTGGCAGAAGTTTCCACGCTGCCAGAAATTCCGATAAGAGAACCAGTCTCTCGAGACTGGCCTCTGGATTTGATTGAACAATCATTTCGGCGCCCTGAAGCAGCGAACCGGCAGGGAACAACCGAACTGACCGTTCTACAACCCTCCTCAGAGGATTGCACGGGGACGCTGACACCTCGGCGCCCTGAAGCGGCGAACCGGCAGGGAACAACCAAAGTGGCAGCGCTGCGACCCTCCTCAGAGAGTCGCACCCCAGCAGAACTCCCGGGAGCATTGATAACAGGGGGAATGTGTACAGGTGCAGCCTCGGCCACACCTGCACCATAGCGTCCAGTCCGAGAGGAACTGGATATGTGAGGGAAAACCATAGCGAAAAGATCGACCTGAGCTTGACCAAAGATTTCCCATAGGAGCTCCACCACCACGGGGTGAAGTCTCCATTCCCCGGGCCTCAGCCCCTGCCTCAACAGGATATCTGCTCTGATTTACGAGTTCGTCAGTGTGTTGTCCGGACCCTCCGCCGAGCGACCACTCATGATCACTTCCGACTTGTGAGGGAAGCATCCGTCGATAGCATAATGCGTCGACAAGAAACCCCCAACACTGGGCCTGGGCGAGGAACCAAGGTTCTTCCACATGACCGAGGCATAGCCGCGTGACCTTGATCATGTGAAAACGGATTTCCCCTCGGAGAAAACCCCTTGGTCCTGAGCCACCACTGCAGGGGTCTCATGTACAGAAGGCCAAAAGTAATTACGTTGAACGCAGCTGACATGAGACCCACAGTCTGAAACTGTTTCACAGTGAGTGACTGGCCTAGATAAACCCATATTACACCTAGAAAAGTGGTCCTCTGAGCTGGGAGGATCACACTCTTCTGGCGTTGAGTGGCAACCCCAACATCTTTAAATGAGACAGAACGACATCTCGATGCCGAACTGCCATATGCTCAAATTGAGCTAGGATCAACCAATCGTCGATATAATACAATACGCGAATGCCCTGGAATCTCAAAGGAGCCAGAGCTGCATCCACGCATTTTGTAAAGGTGCGGGGTGATAAACCTAGGCCAAATGGAAGAACCCGATACTGGTATGCTTCGCCCCATTTTTAAAGCGAACCTCAGGAACTTCCTGTGATGAATAGATACTTGGAAGTACGTGTCCTTCAAGTCTATTGTGACAAACCAGTCCTCGGACTGAATCTGTGATACAATCTGTTTGAGTGTAAGCACTTCCTGCTCCATAACCAGAGCCTGCTGTGAGTCCACTACCGTAGGGAGGACCCCCTGAAATCTGGGCGGACGAGAACCGCTGTAACCCTTTTCTATTATGTGCAGGACCCATAGAGAAATATTTGGCAGAAGTTTCCACGCTGCCAGAAATTCAGATAAGGGGAACCAGTCTCTCGAGACTGGCCTCTGGATTTGCTTGAACAATCATTTCGGTGCCCTGAAGCGGCGAACCGGCAGGGAACAACCGAACCGACCGTTCTACAACCCTCCTCGGAGGATTGCACGGGGACGCTGACACCTCGGCGCCCTGAAGCGGCGAACCGGCAGGGAACACCCGAACTGGCAGCGCTGCGACCCTCCTCAGAGAGTCGCACCCCAGTGGGAGCCGAGGAGAAACGATTTCTCAAAACCGTCCCTCCTTTTATTTTTTCGACAGGACTTCTTGTCTAAGCTTTATTAGAGATGACGACAGTCCTCTTTTTATTTAGATCTTGCCTACCTCTAACAGCTTAGTTCCTACGACCCTCCTCGGAGGATCGTAGGAAAAAGCAGGCACCTCGGCACCCTGAAACGGCGAACCGGCAGGGAGACCGAACTGACTGCTCTACGACCCTCCTCGGAGGATCGTATGGGGACGCTGACACCTCGGTGCCCTGAACCGCGAACCGGCAGGGAACAACCGAACTGGCAGCGCTGCGACCCTCCTCAGAGAGTCGCACCCCAGAGGGCGCCGAGGAGAAATGATTTCTCAAAACCGTCCCTACCCCGGAGGGGACCACCCTTAGAAGCCTGATAGCCTCAGCATCAGGTCTTCTTCTTTGCACTCTATGCCAGTTTAAGGAACATAGATTGGTGAGGAAGAAACCTCTGGAACACCGCTGAAAGGCTCAGTTTTCTTGAAAGCGGAGCGTCCAGAAGAACAGACATTTTTATCTTTCTTTTTCTTTATTTTTATATCAGAAAAACATATACATATAAACATATATATATATATATTCTCGAATATATTCTCGAATAGAGTTAATGATGACATCCTCACATTCATCTATGTCCTTAAATACTTTACCCACCAGTACTGCCTCATAAAATTTATTTATTATTAAAGATGGCTGGTGGGTAACGTCGGGGTTAAAAATGATGACGCCGACTTGGGAGAGAGAAAGCTCGCAAACGTCTCTATAATTCAAGGCACTGTCATACCATGATACTTAATACCCATAACATTACTCTAGTTAAGACGTTTGGGTATTAAACACATAAAATAGAAACCGGTTTATTCCACGATCTCGACACCTCAGTGTGGAGATAGGGAAAAACCAGTAGTCCCCGACGAGGAGGCTGAGATACAGAGTTTTCCTGTTTTTTTAGATACATTTCATCAAATAAACTCTTTTTATTTTCACTCTCATAATGTTCAGCTGTCCAGTAAATATTTAACTAGCAACAGCATTAGAAAAACCTCCTTTAAAAAGCTCATCTTTACTCAACAGAGTTATGAGCTGCCCATTTATTGAAAAATCAAACATCTGCCTTTTTCTTAATACTTTTATTTGTTTTGTTCACTTTTTCTTAACAAAACACTAACGATACCAATTCCTCGGAACTGGAAATCGCAGCACACTGGATCTGCAGGTGAAAGCTAAGATAGGGCGGAGCCCGTCCCTACCCACGCTGTCAGATCCGTTTGCGAACCCCAAAATGCGAGTCGCCGCCGTGTCTAGGCAACAGCGGGACCCGCGCGGGTAGCGCGAACGAACCATTCTCCTCAAAGAACGATCGGCGAGAGCGGAGCGTCTTCATAGATAGACTCATACAATGCACACAATCAGCCCCCTCGAGGACTGACTGGGCATGCTCCACTCCCAAACAAATAAACACAAAGCTGATGTGTGTCCCCACCCGTAATATAAAGAGGGCAGGGAACAACACACCGTCTATAATCTTGCTTGCTCGCCATAATAATGATAGATTGGGCTTGACAGACAACAATAAATAGACAAGGACAGATATACAGAGAGCGCTTGCTGAAGGTACAGAAGCTGTCGCGGTCTGATTCAGGGCTGCTATATAGTTTCCTGGTCTATGACGTCACCTATGTCGTAGTGGGCTTCCATTGGACTGATTTTACACGTGCTTCACGACGTAATCACGCAGAGCGTTCCCATCGCGTCTCAAACGCAGCTCGAGTTCCCTTGAAAGGGAACAACTGCTCCGCACACTGAGAATTACCTCTTCCAGCCAACTCAGGCACAAGCTGTATTTTACGAAGTTTATCACGGGGATCCTTTGTGTTGTTTTCATGGAATCGGTCAGAAAGTACATAGTGATCAGATGAGCCAGTTAATGGATGCCCATTCACATCAGCAGGCATTTTCTTCTCTTTGAGCCATTCCAATGAAATTTTAAGTCTTCCCTCTTCTGCTGCTGCAACATTGACATCATTTGGCTCCAAAAGCCGACCCTCATGTGGCCTGAAGGGAATCACGTTTGGATTACGGAGATTTGCATGAGTGGAAAGTCCTCTTGCAAGTCATAAATGGTTACGTTGGGAAGGTGTTTCCAGGACAGCAAAATGTCAGTAAAGTCCCTTGGACTTTCAGCTCTCACCAGGCATTTAATGCTGTTAACGACACCGCAGGGGCACATAACAACTGCCCAGCCACCTAAGTGATAGATTGTTTAAAATTAACGATTGCAGCACTTAAATGTGTGTTTTCTATTATAAATTAAGATATATCAGTGCATACAAACCTGATGCGCCCCAAACCTTTTGAAAAATGTTGTCATATGATGATCTGTTTTGCATTTCACTCCTCAGTCTCATTATGAGGTCCATCTTTGATCCCTTGTTATCTAACCCACAAGGTGCACATAAATGTCGGACAACAGCAACCTATGAATTAAAACGGCAACAAAAAAACTCAAAATTTATTAGAAATAAACAATCACAATAGAATACTGTTACAAAAAGGTAAACAAAAGAACACTACACCTTCAGTGACATCAGATCATCAATAAGCCTTTCCTCAGTTACTGGAACTTCAGAAGCAGGATTAGGATTTGACGAATGTACTTTCTCCCATTCTGTATTTAAGACAGAGCCAGACTTCCTAGTATTCGGTCCAATCCAGGGAGCCCAAAGGTGATAACTTGGCTTGACTGCAAAAGGATTGGGGTTTCCAGCTGCAAAAACAAAACAAAGAAACAAGTCATAATGTTGTTGCCAGTGATAACCCAACTTTTATTTCTAAAGTTTAACTAAAAGTTATACATAAATATAAATTAATATGTAATAACAGACAATGTCATGGGGTACACTCATAGCAGGTGTTTCTGGGATGTTTTCTCCAATTTGTGTGTGTGCATGTTGCATTCATGTGTAATGTCTCCTAGTGTAAAAGTTTAGGCATTATACAAGATAAAACAAATACCCGCGTCTGTGTAGTACTTTGATCCAAATGAATTAAATAACTTACTCTCCACAAGACCTCTTGCAATAATCTCCAATCGCAGTGAATTCCAAAAAGCCTCCACATCCACCTGTCCATCAAAGTTTGCTGGTGGTTCTTCTATTTCACTGACTAAACAAAATAAAATTACAAATACAGTGCCAAGTCAAAACTTATGAAACATCACTATTTTAATGCTTTGAAGTAAGTCTCTTATGATCATCAAGTCTGCATTTATTGGAGCAGAAATTGCAATTTAAAATTATGGCATTCTATTTTAATATACTATCAAAAATAATTTATTGTTGTGATGCAAAACAGTTTTCAGTGTCAGTCATCAGTGTCACATGATCTAAATGTAATTTATTATGACTTATCAATGTGGAAATATTTTTTATAACCTGTGATACTTTTCAGGATTACTTGATTAATAAAAGACAGCTCAACTCAAAACTTCAATTGATGATTGATTCTAACAAGTTACATGCTAGTCAGGAATTTTAATTAGATCTGTATCATACCTGGCATGCTAAAAGCTGCTTTTCGATGAGCATCCATGATAACAACAGATGGATGGAATCCACACTTTAAGCAGGAAAACTGGTAGTCGTGATCAGTTAATGCTTCAAAGTGCAAATAAGCACAAAGAACAGTTTTACTTGGGTAAACCACTCCATTGGATATTGAAAGAGCTTTACAGACTCTTTCAACAGCAGTGTGAGACTAAAGAGGAAAAATTAGGTATTAGACATTGTTGTGACAATAACATTAAACACTGTAAAGCAGGGGTGTCCAATCCTGCTCCTGAACAGCCACTGTCCTGCAGAGTTTAGCTCCAAACCTAATTTTAAAGTCTGGTCCAGCTGATCAATTTGGAGCTAAACTGCAGGACAGCAGCCCTTCAGGACTGAGTTTGGACAACCTGCAATAAATAAAGCAATCCACTATACCTGCAAAAAACTCCGAAGCATAAGACAGAATTTCAAACTGAGTATGATGTGGTCATCATAGTTATGCAGACCAGTGCTCCATTCTTGATAGTGATATGCAAGTCCACACACTGGGCATGTCTTGCAGTAGGTTTCAACACCTAAAAACAAAAACAAACAAAATAAGCAGCTAATCTTAACACACATTATTGAAGTAAGAATTTACTACTAACAAATAAATACCAACCTTCAATTATTCCAACTGTTGTGACAATTTTAGCTTTATTAGAGATGAGCAAAGGATCGCTAAGGGGTTCAGAACACGATGAACAGTGCATTTCATTTGGAACCAAAACTTTTGGGGATTCCTTTTCATCTAAATTGGTTGCTGAGATGGGTAGGGAAGGTGGTATTGTTTTCTTTGTAAAGATATACTGCACCATTTTCTTGAGGTCCTCATTTTTTGGAGGGTACACAATGTTCTCAGTATAATCTTTTTCTGAATTAGAAAGTCCAGTGTCCACTGGCAATGGAGTCTTGCAGGTCAATTCCAGCTCTGTGCTCTTCACTCTTTGGAACATTTTTCTGTTGGTTTGGAAAAGGTACCATTTGCACACAGCCTTGTGTATACAGGAGCGTCTTGGCCGAGTACAAGGGCAATGCCATGTATTGATTTTTGCATTATAAACAACCATGATACTTTCCAATCGGTTATAGAAAGAAACTTTTGGCTCAAAAACTGACACATAGTGCATATAGGATGGACCATCAAGCGTCACATAGGATGCAAAACATACATTTTGTTCTTCAGCTTTTTTCTGAGCATTTAAGCACTGTCTTTTGCGTTCCTCTGAAAACCATTTGTGCTGTACCATTTCTCTTAAAGCCTCTTCATGCAGGACAACATTTCCAGCATCAGATCTGCAGTAATCCACTGATTTTAAGTGTGTACACTGACAAGATCTCATGCCACTTCTTCTTTTAAAATCCATTACAGAATTACAGACATCAAGTTCACAAGTCACCTTGTGTGAAATGCCCCATGTTTTTTTGATAACATGAATGGGTATACAAGGGCCTTTAGATGCATTTTTTGGGTCAATACACTGACTTTGAAGGTGAGACTGTGCAGTGATATCAGGTTCAATATTCAAGTGTGCCCTTTGTATATGTTTCTTGAGATTTTTTTTAAAACGCACAGATTACAGTGGGGACAGCATAATCTTTGCCCCTGTTTTCTACGAACATATTTCAAGCGGGTTTTTTCAGTGTCATCACAAAGAGGTGCAAAAGACACCGTTTTGGTCACTTGTGGTGCGTTGTCGTCACTTTGAGCAGGAAAACTAACTGACTGGACCACCTTTGGAGCTGTGTCACTACAGGGAGGATACAAAGACGCACACTGGGCTGTTTTTGGAGCTGTGTCACTACTGGGAGGATACAAAGACGCACACTGGGCCGTTTTTGGAGCTGAGTCACTACTGGGAGGAGACAAAGATGCACACTGGGCTGTTTTTGGAGCTGTGTCACTACTGGGAGGAGACAACGACGCACACTGGGCTGTTTTTGGGGCTGTGTCCCTACTGGGAGGAGACAAAGACGCACACTGGGCTGTTTTTGGAGCTGTGTCACTACTGGGAGAAGACAAAGACGCACACTGGGCTGTTTTTGGAGCTGTGTCACTACTGGGAGGATACAAAGACGCACACTGGGCCGTTTTTGGAGCTGTGTCACTACTGGGAGGATACAAAGACGCACACTGGGCCGTTTTTGGAGCTGTGTCACTACTGGGAGGAGACAAAGATGCACACTGGGCTGTTTTTGGAGCTGTGTCACTACTGGGAGGATACAAAGGCGCACACTGGACCGTTTTTGGAGCTGTGTCACTACTGGGAGGAGACAAAGGAGGAGATGTCTGTTTTTTGCACTATGACTACTTTGCACATATTTATGTGCTTTATAAAATCAGACTTTTTAATTAGGGTTTTTGAGCAGTGGAAGCTGTGAAAGTGCTTGGTTTGTCTGCATTCCAAGTGGCAGTCATAGATGATCAAATCTATAAGAAACATAAAGATCAAACACAATTTAAAATAGGAAAAATAATATATAAAGCAAAACATGTTTGTCATAAGTTTCCATTTATGATACGTTACATCACCGTTCACGTTATTATCTAACCTTAACAAGTTATCTGTAACAGCTGTTACATAACAGGCATGCATAGCATATCACAACTGAACTCATACTTACGTTCATGGCGAACCGCGCGAAGTCTGTGGCTTTGCAAATGACTATGGATCTTGTTATATTCACAAGGTCTAAAAACACTGAGAGCACAGAACGGACATCGATATAAATCGCCGACGCCGACTCTGATGTCTTCGACGCAAATGCAGTCGTTAATGCTTCTCACTGTAACATGTGTCTGTCAACAACAATTAAATAATTACCAAAGCTGAAAGATGTAAAGCAAAGAGAACAACAAATTATATCGCATATGTGAATTACCTCCGCCATCTTCTCTCCGTCTAAAGGAAATGACGATTTTTTTCAGCTAAAGGAAATGACGTTTAACTATGGTTACTGCTGATTGGCCAACGCAGTTGCCAGGAGGAAACTCATTTGACCAATGAGAAACCTCTTGCCACTCCCCTACCTCCTACCACGCCCCTACCTCTTGCCACGCCCATTACTCCAGGCTGCAGCTACCCCTGTCTCCTTTATTGGCTGAGTAAGATTGCGATTAACACTAAACAGTAGAAAATGGCTGGTGGCGGCGGTGGGCGTGTGGGTATACTCACAGTATACTCACTCATATCACAGTATACTCTCTACAAAAAACTAGACTACACCACTGACTACTACAGATATAAGTCGACCAACGTTACTTATAGTAGCTTAGGTTTGGTCATGCCATGGTCTCCCACGTAAGATTACATTAAACAGAGTAAAAAAAACAATTTATACTTTATACTCACGCCGTAGCTGTGTAGAGCGTGTACACTTCGGCGTAACCTGACGTGCACCTCTCCAAAAATGTAACGTCAATTCTACGCGTACCGCAAGCGCTGTGATTGCAAGAACCGCTCCCCGGGTTTCACATGCTCCCTCTGCATGTGTAATTGCGCGTCAACGCGGACAACGAGAGATATCAATGAAAACCAACACGTAGTCTATAGCGTATAGTCTTCGGCGTAAGTCCGACGCAGAAGTATAAATCAGCCAAGAGTGAGGTGAAGTGGTCGAGCACAAGGTGTAGCGACAAGCGGGTGCGTTCCTGTGAAACTGTTGCGGTCATGCTCGCCTCACGCACGCGCCCGCTCGTTGCCGAAGTTGAATTGTCTATAACTTTTTATAAAGGACGCACAAATCATTAGAAGAGAGACTGATCCTCGGCTCGCTGTTAGTGAGTTTCCAGAATCTAAATAGTTATTATCTATAGGTTTTATAGGTACTATCCATAGAGCGCCTGTCATTCACTCGCGGAGCGCAACCCTTTAACTGTTCACCAGAGAGAACCTGCCTCTCTCCACTGCTTGTTTGGGTGGGTTATATTTGCTGGCTGACCAACATCCCACCCCTTCTGTGATCATGGTTTGACTGTAGGCCTATGTGTATTCAGAGCCAGTGAGAAACGGACTTTCAAAATAATAATAATAAAAAAACTGCGTTAACGTGCGATAAAAAAATTGTCGGCATTAATTAATAAATGCGTTAACGCGATAATAACTTGTCCAGCCCTAATAATAATATATATATATATATATCATCTGAATTATAAATAACTTATTTCTGTATAAAATAAAAATTCTAGAATAATCCAGACCAACCAGAGCGCACTATTCCTACAACATCATCAGTGCTGAAGCGGAACTACCAGAGCCGATCGGCAGATAGCGAGCAGATGCAGCATATGTGTTGTATCGAGGCAGGGTCAGGCCAGGGGAATCCATTTGCAGCTTTTTTATTAAGAATGGTCAAGACAGGCAGGGTGAACAATGGCAAACAGGGCAGAACAGAAAAGGCAGAGACAAACCAGGTTGACAGGCAAAGGACAAAGACCTCCAGATAAATACTGGGCTTCTGGATTTACACATTTAAGTGCTGCAAAACATATTGACCTAAAAATTACTGTAAATTTAAATGATCTCATATATGTGGCTATTGTGGTTCACGATCATAGGCCCTGTCCCCAAATGGCACACTTCATATGAATTTTCGGTCTTGTGTACTTATTTCATGTGTCCGTTAAATCCATGAGACCGTAGGCTGTCTCATTTTTCATTTTAGGTTTCAGAAGGTTGCTCACGCATACTTTGTGGTTGATATGTGCCCTCGATGCGCACTTTTGCAGAGCCCACACTGATGCAAGCTCTAAAGCACACTTCTTTTCAACAGTCAAAGCGGGGGTTATGTATTTGCACGTCGTGCACAATAGCCCTAAAGGCACCGGGGTGGCGGCTTGTTTTATATATATATATATATATATAAAAATATAGCTGCGAGCAGCGATGAAGGGCCAAAGCTGGCGGCACCGCCACCCCGGTGCCTTTAGGTAAAGGCACCGGGGTGGCAGTGCCACCGGCTTGGGCCCGCAATCGCTGCTCGCAGCTATATTTATTATTATTTTACTACCTTTCTGGCACTTTTGGGGCCCTTAACGTGCTCGAAAACTCTTGAAACTTTGCATACGGGTCAGAACCCGCGGCCATCAGGGCCGGGCTGAAGCTGGTACCCGGGCGTGGCAGGGGGGCTCGACAGCGCCCCCTGGAAGTGGTAAAAAATCTTGGTCCATAAATCAAACACGCTTGCATGTAATAATATGAAACGCGGTACACATATAGATCTCATTGGTTCATATATCCTTCGTACTTTTACTATTTACGCCAGCCCAACAGGAAGTCGGCTATTATGGGTTGTTTGGAAACTCATGCTCAGGAATTTGAAACACTTCTCCTAGGGAATTCACCCGATCGTCACCAAACTCGGTGTGCATGAAGTCAAGACATTGAGGTGGAAAAATTAACAGGGGATTTTTGATATCTCGAATGGTTTGGCCGTGGCGAGGAAACCAATTTATGGCGAATAATGGAAACAGGAAGTGTGTTATAACTTCTGCATAAATTGACTGATCTTGATGAAACTTCTGCAGTGTGTTCGCTGTAAGAGGCCGATCACATGGATGTGACTATTGTGAGTCAAAGTTATAGCGCCACCAACTGGCAGCAGAAAGTGTGTCACTTTCAAAATGCTTTTAAATCATCCTCTTATTTTTACCCGATTTGCTTAAAACTTTGTGTATAATGTAAACACACGGCAGATGTAGACCTGTAAAAGGATTATTGATATCTTAGATACTGTTGCCGTGGTAACGCATCAAACTTTAAGATTATTTTTTGATGCTTTTGAGACTCTTAGCATACTTGAAATTGCATGAAACTCGACAGACACATCACATTTATTAGCCAGTAGACATACGCAAAGTTTCAGAAACGGGCGTGGTGCAGGGGCTCAGTAGCGCCACCTTTTGACAAAAGAGGGGGAGTTAGGTCTATACTTTTATCTACAATCTTAAAACTTAGCATGTGTATTGTTCATATCGAGCTGGACAACTTTCTAATTTACAGTTATTAGCTCAGACCAACAGGAAGTCAGATATTTTGGTTTGAATGTGGATGTTTTGGAGAATTTTCTCTTCCTCTCTCTCTGACCCTACGTCTCTCCGTGTGTTTGGGGGAGGGGGATTTGTCTGCTAAGTGAGAATGCTTTTATTTTTGTTTTTCAAGGTTTTGGGGCCCTTAACGTGCTCAAACTCTTGAAACTTTGCACACAGGTCAGAACCCGCGGCCATCAGGGCCGGGCTGAAGCTGGTACCCGGGTGTGGCAGGGGGGCTCGACAGCGCCCCCTGGAATGTGATTCGAACACTTGTCCATATATCAAACATGCTTGCATGTAATAATATGAAACTCGGTACATATTTAGATCTCATCGGGCCGAACAACTTTCGTGCTCTAAGTTTAACGACAGCTCAACAGGAAGTCAGCTATTATGGGTTGTTTGGAAAATGCATGCTTTTATTTTTTATATACTTCTCCTAGAGAATTAATCCAAACACCTCGAAACTCGGTCAGCATGAAGTCAAGACATTGAGGATGATAAATTGCCAGCGGATTTTTGATATCTCGAACGGTTTGGCCGTGGCGAGGAAATGAATTTATGACTAAAAAAGGACACATAAAGTGTGTTATAACTCAGTTAGTTTTACCTACAGTTACAAAACTTGGCGTGTATATTGTTCTCTTCAAGCCGAACAACTTTCTAATTTACAGTTATTAGTTCCGACCAACAGAAAGTCAGATATTGTTGTTTGAATGTGGATTATGAGAATTTTCTCTCCCTCTCTCTGACAGAGAGAGTGTTCCCTGCCATTCTCTGTGTGTGTTTGTGTGTGTGTCTGTGTAGGGAGGGTGAGAAGGAAAGGGGGGGGGGGGTGGTCTCTTCCAGTGAGAGTTTAAACACAAAATCATA
>NW_027508866.1:29092500-29110000 GCF_051911475.1 Siphateles boraxobius | reverse complement strand
TTGCACGTCGTGCACAATAACCCTAAAGGCACCGGGGTGGCGGCTTGTTTTTATATATATAAAGCATATATAAAGCATATATATTTATATATATATATAAAGCAGCGAGCAGCGATGAAGGGCCAAAGCTGGCGGCACCGCCACCCTGGTGCCTTTAGGTAAAGGCACCGGGGTGGCGGTGCCACCGGCTTGGGCCCGCAATCGCTGCTCGCAGCTATATTTATTATTATTATTAGGGTCCAAGCCTTGAAAAGGCGAAGGCCCTATTGTTTTCCTTAGGATTATTAGGGCCCAAGCCTTGAAAAGGCGAAGGCCCTATTGTTTTCCTTAGGATTATTTATTAGGGCCCAAGCCTTGAAAAGGCGAAGGCCCTATTGTTTTCCTTAGGATTATTTATTATTATTAGGGCCCAAGCCTTGAAAAGGCGAAGGCCCTATTGTTTTCCTAAGGATTATTATTATTAGGGCCCAAGCCTTGAAAAGGCGAAGGCCCTATTGTTTTCCTAAGGATTATTATTATTATTATTATTATTATTATTATTATTATTATTATTTAGGGCCCAAGCCTTGAAAAGGCGAAGGCCCTATTGTTTTCCTAAGGATTATTATTATTATTAGGGCCCAAGCCTTGAAAAGGCGAAGGCCCTATTGTTTTCCTAAGGATTATTATTAGGGCCCAAGCCTTGAAAAGGCGAAGGCCCTATTGTTTTCCTAAGGATTATTATTATTATTATTATTATTATTATTAGGGCCCAAGCCCTGAAAGGGCGAAGGCCCTATTGTTCTTCTAAGGATTATTTATTATTATTTTTTATCAACCTTTCGGATTATGGATTGGTCGTTGAATCTTTGAGTCAACCGATTCGTTCAAAATGCTGAATCATTCAGTAATGAGAACGCGTTGCTGTGAGATCCTCGATGGTTCTGCTGTGATCTTTGTTTAACTATTTTCGCTGCTGAAACAGAAAAAAAGTCAATATTGCATCTAAAATGTAAGTGATTTGACGTGTGTGTGTGTGTGTGTGTGTGTGTGTGTGTGTGTGTGTGTGTGTGTGTGTGTGTGTGTGTGTGTGTGTGTGTGTGTGTGTGTGTGTGTGTGTGTGTGTGATTGTGTCTGTTACAGTGATTGTTTAACCCTTGTTAAAGTTTAGGCCTTGTCTTTTTGGATATATATCTTTTTATATAAAAAAAATAGCATACAACCCATATATTTTAAATGTATTGTTTGCTTTAAATTACATTGAGATTTGTATGTTTGGTAATTGAACCTGAATGAATTTTAAATGAATGTGCTATATTTCAGATCATATATTTGTTTTCCTTAAAATTTGAACTAACACTAACTTTATTCTCATCTGAATGATAGATTATTTATTTATGTATAAAATAAAAACACATTTGATTTTCCTTTTTTAATCAATGTAGAATGTGTAACTGAAAAAATAAACAGATTAGGGCTCTGTTCGAGGACAAGAAATGAAAACAAATGCAATATGATGAATGTCCAAAAGATTTTTTTGCTTTTAAACTATGTGTGTGTGTGTGTGTGTGTGTGTGTGTGTGTGTGTGTGTGTGTGTGTGTGTGTGTGTGTGTGTGTGTGTGTGTGTGTGTGTGTGTGTGTGTGTAAGAGATTTTGGTTGGGTGACAGTTGTAGTTTAGCAGTACAGTTTGACAAAAGCACAATGTTGTGTTTTATTGCGATTGTACACAAATATAAGTAAACACTTTGCAGTTTGAATAATGTCCTGTATGAACAAAAGGACAGAGTATGTTTTTATGTCTACATTGTTCAATCACGCCTCACACACACACACACACAAACTATTTTTCTAATCAGATCAGGCAAATATTCTGTCTTGGCACACTTCATATAACTTTCAAACTTGTGTACTTATTTCATGTGTCCATTAAGTCCATGAGACCGTAGGGTGTCTCATTTTTCATTTTAGGTTTCAGAAGGTTGCTCACGCATACTTTGTGGTTGATATGTGCCCTCAATGCACACTTTTGCAGAGCCCACACCAATGCAAGCTCTACAGCACACATCTTCTCAAAGGTCAAAGCGGGGTTACGTTATTGCCCATCATGCACAGTAACCCCAAAGGCACCGGGGGTGGCGGTGCCACCGGCTTGTTTATATATATATATATATATATATATATATATATATATATAAATATAGCTGCGAGCAGCGATGAAGGGCCAAAGCCGGCGGTACCGCCACCCCGGTGCCTTTAGGTAACTAAAGGCACCGGGGTTGCGGTGCCACCGGCTTGGGCCCGTAATCGCTGCTCACAGCTATATTTATTATTATTATTATTATTATTATTATTATTATTATTCTTATTCTAACGACTATTCGGGCACTTTTGGGGCTCTCAACGTGCACGAAAACTCTTGAAACTTTGCACACAGGTCAGAACCCGCGGCCATCAGTGCCGGGCTGAAGGTGGTACCCGGCGTGGCAGGGGGGCTCGACAGCGCCCCCTGGAACGGGGTCCGAAAACTTGGTCCATAAATCAAACACGCTTGCTTGTAATAATATGAAACTCGGTACACATATAGATCTCATCGGTTCATATATACTTCATGCTCTTACTTTTTACCCCAGCCCAACAGGAAGTTGGCTATTTAGGGTTGTTTGTAAAACGCATGCAATGGAATTTAAAGTACTTCTCCTAGAGAATTCAAAGAAATGCCACGAAACTCGGTCAGCATGAAGTCAAGACATTGAGGATGAAAAATTGCCAGGGGATTTTTGATATCTCGAACGGTTTGGCCGTGGCGAGGAAACGAATTTATGGCGAGAAACGTGAAACAGGAAGTGTGTTATAACTTCAGCATACATTAGCTGATCTTAATGAAACTTCAGCAGTGTGTTCGTTGTAAGAGGCCGATCACATGGATGTGACTATTGTGAGTCAAAGTTATAGCGCCACCAACTGGCAGCAGGAAGTGTGTCACTTTCAAAATGCTTTGAAATCACCCTCTTATTTTAACCCGATTTGCTTCAAACTTCATCTGTATAATGTAAATACACGGCAGATGTAGACCTGTGAAAGGATTATTGATATCTTTGATACTGTTGCCGTGGCAACGCATCAAACTTTAAAATTCTTTTTGGATGCTTTTGAGACTCTTAGCATGCCTGAAATTGCTTGAAATTGCATGAAACTCGACAGACAGATCACATTTATTAGCCAGTAGACATGTGCAAAGTTTCAGAAACGGGCGTGGTGCAGGGACTCAGTAGTGCCACCTTTTGACAAAAGTGGGGGGGTTAGTTTTATAGTTTTACCTACAATCATAAAACTCAGTACGCATATTGTTCAGATCAAGCCGGACAACTTTCTAATTAACTGTCATTAGCTCAGACCAAGAGGAAGTCAGATATTTTGGTTTGAATATGGTCATTTTCTCTCTCTCTCTCTCTCTCTCTCTCTCTCTCTGAGCCAATATGGCAAGCCGTTTTAACATTTAATCATTTTAACCTACTAGTCTCTATTTTCATGCTTCTAGTACTTATTTTTTAGATACTAGTATCTATTCCATTAAGTACTAGTACTTATTCATTAGCGACTAGTGCTTATTCTTTAGTACTAGTGCCTATTCTTTAGATACTAGTGCTTATTCTTTAGATATTCTTTTGAATACGTATTAGTAGCTAATGAATAAGTACTGGTATCTATTTAATAGGTACTAGTATCTAATGACTTAGTACTAGTATTTATTGAATAAATACTAGTATCTATTAATAGGTACTAGTATCTAAAAGGTCATTTTCTCTCTCTCTCTCTCCGAGCCAATATGGCAAGCCGTTTTAACATTTTATCATTTTAACCTACTAGTTTCTATTTTCATGCTACTAGTACTTATTTTTTAGATACTAGTATCTATTCCATTAAGTACTAGTACTTATTCATTAGCTACTAGTGCTTATTCTGTTTAGAATATTAAAAGTGCTTATTCAATTTTTATGCTTATTTATATTTTCAGAGCAGAAAATCCGAATTTTCTGCTTATTCAATATTGCATCTAAAATGGAAGTGACTTGACGTGTGTGTGTGTGTGTGTGTGTGTTGTGTGTGTGTGTGTGTGTGTGTGTGTGTGTGTGTGTGTGTGTGTGTGTGTGTGTGTGTGTGTGTGTGTGTGTGTGTGTGTGTGTGTGTGTGTGTGTGTGTGTGAGAGAGAGAGATTGTGTCTGTTACAGTGTCAAGAGTTTAACCCTTTAAGGCCTTGTTTTTTGGATATATATCTTTTTTTATTAAAAAAAAGTGCATACAACCCATATCTTTTAAATGTATTGTTTGCTTTAAATTAAATTAAGATTGTATGTTTGGTAATTGAACCTAAATAAATTTAAAATTAATGTGCTATATTTCAGATCAATATATTTGTTTTCCTTCATTTTAATCAACACTAACTTTATTCTCACCTGAATTATAAATAACTTATTTCTGTATAAAATAAAAAATCCCGAATAATCCAGACCAACCAGAGCGCACTATTTCTACAACATCATCAGTGCTGAAGCGGAACTACCAGAGCCGTTCGGCAGATAGCCAGCAGATATTTTGTGTCACGTCGTGCACAATAACCCTAAAGGCACCAGGGTGGCGGTGCCACCGGCTTTTTATATATATATATATATATATATAAATATATATAAATATAGCTGCGAGCAGCGATGAAGGGCCAAAACCGGCGGTACCGCCAGCCCGGTGCCTTTAGGTAACTAAAGGCACCGGGGTTGCGGTGCCACCGGCTTGGGCCCGTAATCGCTGCTCGCAGCTATATTTATTATTATTTGGGGGCCTTAACGTGCTCAAAACCTCTTGAAACTTTGCACACGGGTCAGAACCCGCGGCCGTCAGGGCCGGACGGAAGATGGTACCCGGCGTGGCAAGGGGGGCTCGACAGCGCCCCCTGGAACGGGATTCGAAAACATGTCCATATATCAAACACGCTTGCATGAATTAATATGAAAATCGGTACACATATAGATCTCATCGTTTCATATATCCTTCGTACTCTTACTTTTTAGGCCAGCCCAACAGGAAGTCGGCTATTATGGGTTGTTTGGAAACTCATGCTCAGGAATTTGATACACTTCTCCTTGGGAATTCACCCGATCGTCACCAAACTCGGTGTGCATGAAGTCAAGACATTGAGGATGAAAAATTGCCAGGGGATTTTTGATATCTCGAACGGTTTGGCCGTGGCGAGGAAACTAATTTATGGCGAATAATGGAAACAGGAAGTGTGTTATAACTTCTGCATACATTGACTGATCTTGATGAAACTTCAGCAGTGTGTTCGCTGTAAGAGGCCGATCACATGGATGTGACTATTGTGAGTCAAAGTTATAGCGCCACCAATTGGCAGCAGGAAGTGTGTCACTTTCAAAATGCTTTTAAATCACCCTCTTATTTTTACCCGATTTGCTTACAACTTTATGTGTATAATGTAAACACACGGCAGATTTAGAACTGTGAAAGGATTATTGATATCTTAGATAGTGTTGCCGTGGTAACGCATCAAACTTTAAGATTCTTTTTTGATGCTTTTGAGACTCTTAGCATACTTGAAATTGCATGAAACTCGACATACACATCACATTTATTAGCCAGTAGACATGTGCAAAGTTTCAGAAACGGGCGTGGTGCAGGGGCTCAGTAGCGCCACCTTTTGACAAAAGAGGGGGAGTTAAGTCTATACTTTTATCTACAATCTTAAAACTCAGGATGTATATTGTTCCTATCGAGCTGGACAACTTTCTAATTTACAGTTATTAGCTCAGACCAACAGGAAGTCAGATATTTTGGTTTGAATGTGGATGTTTTGGAGAATTTTCTCTTCTTCTCTCTCTGACCCTACGTCTCTCCGTGTGTTTGGGGGGAGGGGGATTTGTCTGCTGAGTGAGAATGCTTTTATTTTTGTTTTTCAAGCTTTTGGGGCCCTTAACGTGCTCGAAAACTCTTGAAACTTTGCACACAGGTCAACACCCGCGGCCATCAGGGCCGGGTTGAAGCTGGTACCCGGGCGTGGCAGGGGGGCTCGACAGCGCCCCCTGGAATGCGATTCGAACACTTGTCCATATATCAAACATGCTTGCATGTAATAATATGAAACTCGGTACATATTTAGATCTCATCGGGCCGAACAACTTTCGTGCTCTAAGTTTAACGACAGCTCAAGAGGAAGTCAGCTATTATGGGTTGTTTGGAAAATGCATGCTTTTATTTTTTATATACTTCTCCTAGAGAATTAATCCAAACACCACGAAACTTCGTCAGCATGAAGTCAAGACATTGAGGATGATAAATTGCCAGCGGATTTTTGATATCTCGAACGGTTTGGCCGTGGCGAGGAAATGAATTTATTACTAAAAAAGGACACATAAAGTTTGTTATAACTCAGTTAGTTTTACCTACAGTTACAAAACTTGGCGTGTATATTGTTCTCTTCAAGCCGAACAACTTTCTAATTTACAGTTATTAGTTCCGACCAACAGAAAGTCAGATATTGTGGTTTGAATGTGGATTCTGAGAATTTTCTCTCCCTCTCTCTGACAGAGAGAGTGTTCCCTGCCATTCTCTTTGTGTGTTTGTGTGTGTGTCTGTGTAGGGAGGGTGAGAAGGAAAGGGGGGTGGCAGGGTGGGGGGGGGGTCTCTTCCAGTGATAGTTTAAAATAGGGCTATACTGCCCTCTTGTGTCCAAAATTATATTTATATATAGATATGTTATGTATGTGACTGAGGATGCTGTGTTTTATAGCGAGTGTACACAAATATAAGTGAACAGTTTGCAGTCTGAATGATGTCCTGTATGAAAAAAATGACAGAGTATGTTTCGACTGTTCACACACACACACACAGTTCGATCGCGCCCGCGCCTCTCTCTCACACGCGCGCACACACACACACAGTTCGATCGCGCCCGCGCTTCTCTCTCTCTCTCCCTCTCTCTCTCTCTCTCTCTCTCTCTCTCTCTCTCTCTCTCTCTCTCTCTCTCTCTCTCTCTCTCTCACACACACACACACACACAGTTTGATGGCGCGCACCTCTCTCTTAAGCTGGAGTGTGTGTGTGCGCGCGATCGAGGCGCGCTGGCGCTATAGAACTTTGTGTGTGTGTGTGAGAGAGAGAGGGAGAGAGAGAGAGAGTGAGGGAGAGAGAGAGAGAGAGAGAGTGAGAGAGAGAGAGAGAGAGAGAGAGAGAGAGAGAGAGAGAGAGAGAGAGAGAGAGAGGCGCGGAAATCATTTTATACGGAAATCAATTATTTATAGTTCAGATGAGAATAAAGTTAGTCTTAATTAAAATTATAAGGAACATTTAGTTTTCTGTTCTGAATATCATTAAAACAGAAAAGGCAGAGACAACATAATGATGAATAATCTTAAGATATTATATCGTATGCTATGTGTTGTGAATACACCCATGTTAAACATTAAAATTTACTTCCATTGCATATC
Source organism: Siphateles boraxobius (assembly GCF_051911475.1). NCBI lineage: Eukaryota > Metazoa > Chordata > Actinopteri > Cypriniformes > Leuciscidae > Siphateles > Siphateles boraxobius. Next base: position 29,102,526 of record NW_027508866.1, on the reverse strand, counting down.
ATAGGACACATAAGCGTAAAATATAATTACATTAATAAACCTGTACAAAGACCTCCAGATAAATACTGGGCTTCTATATTTACACATTTAATTGCTGTAAAACATAATGAGCTATGACATCCTATGACATTAAAAATTATTCTATATTTAAATTATCTCATATATGTGGCAATTGTGGTTCAAGATCATAGGCCCTGTCCCAAATGGCACACTTCATATGAATACTCGGTCTTGTGTACTTATTTCATGTGTCCGTTAAATCCATGAGACCCATGGATGAGGTGTCTCATTTTTCATTTTAGGTTTCAGAAGGTTGCTCACGAATACTTTGTGGTTGATATGTGCCCTCGATGCGCACTTGATGCACCCAAACTGATGCAAGGTCTACAGCAGTGTTTCTCAACCTTTTTGGAGTATTGGACCCCCATAATATCTGAAACCAGCCTCATGGACCCCCCCTACCCCTGTTCTCACCCGCCATCCACTGTTTTATTTCCAATCACAATGATTTTCACAGTTAAACGGTATGAATGCAATATCAGTGAATGCAAGTTAAGTAATTAATTTTTTTTTTTAATGACTTGCAACTAGAATTGCATCTGGCCATTGAATTTGATTGCATTGAAATGGCACAACACATTACACAATCAATCACAACAACATTGTCAATTTCAGAACAATATTCTACTGCATTCTATAAAACATCACATGTCCATTAATGTCCAATTTGAGATTATTTTAACAACGTCCATTTGAATGTGTAGAGTCTGGACCAATCAGACACACACTAATTATTCATATTCACTATATTTAATGAATATAAAGGTCTATGAAACTCTCCCCCAAAACTAACCTCACAAATGAAGTTACTTTGTCAGCCGGGTGTCCGGTTACAGAACACTTTAAGACTGATAACAGACTTTACGACCTCAAAGGAATGTGGCCACATGCGCCACATGCTTAAGAGAGAGAGACCATCTTTAATTAAATAAACTTTGCAGTGTTACTCTGATCTATGAAGGAACATGCCTCACAGAAACTGTGATGATTTACTGTCTCGTGTACTATTAGGTATAACAACATGGTATGTTTGATTGGGGTGTATGTGGTTGAACAACCACCCAACGGTCAATATAACCTCACCTGTATCATGCTTCCTACCAAATTAATCCTCATTTAATGACACACACTTTGATGTACATCACCTTCTCTTAGAATGCAATGTGAATTTGTTATGTCTATTTGAGCTTGAATGAACAGTCTAAGCATGCTGGGGACAAAGACCATAAATCAACTAAGAGCCGCTTCCCCTCTCGGACATGTCACCTTACTCATAGGTCCATTCAAACCTCAGGGGTTGGTTCTTTCTCAGGGTATATCAGAGGCAGCTAACAGTGACCGCCCTCTCTTAGTTCTTTCATCCAGCCGCAACACTGTTCTGGGGATACTGGGGAAACCCCTCCCCCTCCACGGGGGCCCAAGGGCCCAGCAGGCCTCGATTCCAACCAGAGGTGGGCTCAGGCAGGAGAGAGAAGACTCTCTCACAAAGAACCAAGGACAATCTCAGGAGTTTTGGAACAAAGACTCCAACCAACAACGACTCCAATCACCCATCCTTTTGACTTCCTCACTTCTCCTGGGTGCTCGGCGTGGCCTCAACAGAGTCCCAGGCCTTGACCAAACCAATCATGCGTTCCTGGAGAAAGAGAACGCTCAACCAACTTCCACTTGACGCTGCCGGAACCATCAACGACTTCAATTTTCAACAACTTCAAGAATTGTTCCCATTACAAATGCAAGTATTCAATTCAATGAAATGTGAAAATGAAATTCTGATGGTTCTCCTCATAGACCCTCTTCCGGTTTCCAATTTCATCCTATCACTAACCTATTTATGTATTCATGTGTGTATGTTGTTTAGTTTATTTATATTCATATAAATATCTATATTTAGTTAATAAAACTTGTACATAATATGTATTTGGTTCTGTTTTGTTTGCAATACAAGTCACTTTACGATCACGGTTTTTGCTACTGGCTCAAAGTGCTGTACAGGCGAAGAAATAATTATTCTTCTGTGGCCATGGAAGATACCCTTTTCTTAGAATAAATTAATAATCAAAATAGTTCTTTGGACGAACTGATTAATTGATTGTAATATTAATTCAGCCACATCAAGTTAATCCAATTAACTGACCCAAATATTTATAATTAATAATAAAAAGATATTATTGATTATTAATGTTTCCAAAAAGCTGAGTTCCTTACAAATGTTACTTTCTTTTGTAGAATTTACACTTTTTTAATACTAAAATTTCATTCTACTGCATTCAAATTACACAACAAATGCTTCATATACAACCAATTCTTTGGAACAACATTCTCTTTCAACACATGGAACAGTTTCAACACTATGCCATCTATGTAATTTGGCTTTAACTTATTAACATGTCCATCTGAATGTTATTTTACTTGAATCTTTTGTTTAATGTGAAATTTGCACCTGTTTAACACAAATAAGCTTTTGCATAATGGGGTGAAGTGTAGCAACAGCAGCAATAAGGTTCCTCTCCAAGCTGAGTCTGTTTCTCTGTTTTGTCTTTATGTGTGCCATGGCTGAAAATGTGACCTCACACAAATAGGTTGATCCAAAAGGCAGCAGTTCATACAGATCATGTTTCCCAACATCAGGGTACTCCTTTTCAACATTGCACCAAAACTGTGTCAGTGATGTTTCTGAAAACATTATCTTCAAACCCCTATCTGAGGACAAATCAATAAGTCTTTCCTGGAGAGTAACAGGAACGGTCTGGGTGCAGGTAGCCACAAAAGGGTTCCTTATCCAGTCAAGTGCAGAATTATGAACCTCAATGTCAGGAAAATATGATCTGAACTCAGAGGAAAGTTTGTCCAAGTGTGCCTGTACTGTCTGCAGAATGGTCACTTTTTCAGCTCTAGCATTAACAATACACATGTCCAGCTGAGGGAAACTACTGACATCCCCATTCTGGCATTTCCGACACCAGAGCTCAATTTTCTTCATGAACCCTGAAACTCGATCATACAGGTGAAGGACAGTTGTGTCTTTACCTTGCAATTCCAAGTTCAAGTCATTCAGCCTGCTGAAAACATCTGCCAGGTAAGCTAAATATGCCAGCCAGCTGTTGTTCTTCAGCAGTGGTGCAAGTGAATGCAAGTGCTCAGAGAGAAAGTCACTGACTTGATCACGTAACTCAAACAGTCTCTGGAGTGTTTTTCCCCTTGAGAGCCAGCGTATATCAGCGTGAAGCAACAATTGCTGGTGTTCAGAATTTGCTCCATCACATAGTTTTTCAAACAGTCTGGCATTTAGAGGTCGGGATTTAATGAAGTTGATGATTTTAACAGCCTCATTAAGGACTTTGTGTAATTTGGGGCACATACGTTTTGAAGCTAAAGCTTTCCTGTGAATTATGCAGTGAACTGTCTTAATGCCAGGGTTTGCCTGTTTTACGCGTGCGAGGAATCCACGGGTGCGCCCCGTCATTGATGCTGCTCCGTCCGTGCAGATATGTGAGCAGCACTGCCAGTTCAACGAGTGCTCCGTGAAAAAAGAATCCACAACATTAAAAATATCCTCGCCGGTGGTTCTGGCCAGCATTATCTTGCAGAAAAGAATATGTTTGGTGATATTATCTTTGTCTTTGAAGCGAACAAACGCTACCAGTTGTGATTCGCCACTAACGTCAGTTGACTCGTCTTATTGTAAAGCAAAACAGTCAGACCGCTTTAATTTTTCCACCACTTGCGCAACGATATCTGCAGACATATCATCAATCCGACGGCATACAGTGTCGTTGGATAAAGGCACCGTTTTAATTGCATCTGCTGCCTTCTTGTCTAACATTGTCTCTGCTAGGATGGCAGCTGCTGGCACAATTAATTCCTCAGCAACTGAGTATGGTTTTTTCGATTTGTCTACAAGCAAAGATACCTCATATGAAGCAAGCAGGGAAGAACTGGTCATCTGTGTTGCCTCTTTTAGTGTGTCTTGACTTTTCCGAAATTCAGAAAGTTTTCTGTGGAAAAAGTCTGCAGATTTACCTACATATGAAGCATGTCTCGTTGTCAGATGTCGCCGTAAATGGGATGGTTTCATTGCGTGGTTAGACAGGACCTCACCACACAGAAAACACAATGGCTGTGGAGGCTCAGTAGTTGTTGTGTTAAACCCAAACATTTTGTAACTGTCTTGATATTGACATGCTTTTGTTCTGCCTTTTTTAATTCGCTTTTCTGGTGGGCTGGAATTTACTTGTCTTGTGTCAGACCCGCTGGTAGATGGCCCATCATTTTTTTTAAGCCACCTGTCCATGATTGCTGCTCTCCCCAGCCCATGCGACAGTTCTCTGACTGAAATCAACGCGCTGTAAACGTACTGGATTGAATAAAATGGCGGCAAATCACGGCAAAAATAAAAATGCACAAGAGGTCATTTAAAATAATTAGTAATTTCAACCTTAATTCTGGTTTTAGTAATACTAAAGTAAACAATAAAGCTAAAAAATACATTTTAGGATATTTAAAAAAAATTTTTTTTTTAATGTTTTTTCGGACCCCCTGCAATTTTGCCACGGACCACTAGGGGTCCGCGTACCCCCGGTTGAGAAACACTGCTCTACAGCACACTTCTTTTCGACAATCAAAGCAGGGTTACGTTTTTGCACGTCGTGCACAATAACCCTAAAGGCACCAGGGTGGCGGTGCCACCGTCTTCTTTATATATATATATATATATATATATATATATATATATATATATAAATAAATATAGCTGCGAGCAGCGATGAAGGGCCAAAGCCGGCGGTACCGCCACCCTGGTGCACCAGTGTTGTGGTGCCACCGGCTTGGGCCCGTAATCGCTGCTCGCAGCTATATTTATTATTATTATTATTATTAGGGCCCAAGCCTTGAAAAGGCGAAGGCCCTATTGTTTTCCTTAGGATTATTATTATTTTTTTTCTCCTCTTTTATTTTTCTTACGACTATTCGGGCACTTTTGGGGCTCTTAACGTGCACGAAAACTCTTGAAACTTTGCACGCGGGTCAGAACCCGCGGCCATCAGGGTCGGGGTGAAGATGGTACCCGGGCGTGGCAGGGGGGCTCGACAGCGCCCCCTGGAACGGGGTCCGAAAACTTGGTCCATAAATCAAACACGCTTGTATGTAAGAATATGAAACTCGGTACACATATAGATCTCATCGGTTCATATATACTTCATGCTCTTACTTTTTACCCCAGCCCAACAGGAAGTCGGCTATTTAGGGTTGTTTGTAAAACGCATGCAATGGAATTTAAAGTACTTCTCCTAGAGAATTCAAAGAAATGCCACGAAACTCGGTCAGCATGAAGTCAAGACATTGAGGATGAAAAATTGCGAGGGGATTTTTGATATCTCGAACGGTGTGGCCGTGGCGAGGAAACGAAATTATGGCGAGAAACGTGAAACAGGAAGTGTGTTATAACTTCTGCATACATTAACTGATCTTGATGAAACTTCAGCAGTGTGTTCGTTGTAAGAGGCCGATCACATGGATGTGACTTTTGTGAGTCAAAGTTATAGCGCCACCAACTGGCAGCAGGAAGTGTGTCACTTTCAAAATGCTTCGAAATCACCCTCTTATTTTAACCCAATTTGCTTCAAACTTCATCTGTATAATGTAAACATACGCCATATGTAGACCTGTGAATGGATTCTTGATATCTTTGATACTGTTGCCGTGGCAACACATCAAACTTTAAAATTCTTTTTTGATGCTTTTGAGACTCTTAGCATGCTTGAAATTGCATGAAACTCGACAGACATGTCACATATATTAGCCAGTAGACATGTGCAAAGTTTCAGGAACGGGCGTGGTGCAGGGACTCAGTAGCGCCACCTTTTGACAAAAGTGAGAGGGTTAGTTTCATAGTTTTACCTGCAATCTTAAAACTCGGTAGGCATATTGTTCAGATCAAGCCGGACAACTTTCTAATTTACAGATTTTGGTTCCGAACAACAGATAGTCAGATATTTTGGTTTGAATGGGATGTTTTGGAGTAATCTCTGTCCCTCTCTCCCTCTCTCTGCATACCTCTGTGTCTGTGGGGGGAGGGGGATGTGTCTGTTTGAGTGACAAAGCTTTTAATTATTGTTGATCAAGGTTTTGGGGGCTTTTGGGGCCCTTAACATCCTCTAAAACTCTTGAAACTTTGCACACGGGTCAGAACCCGTGGCCATCAGGGCCGGACTGAAGCTGGTACCCGGGCGTGGCAGGGCGGACCGACAGCGCCCCCTGGACTGGGATTCGAACACTTGTCCATAAATCAAAGACACTTGCATGTAATAATATGAAACTCGGTACACTTATAGATCTCATTGGGTTGAACAACTTTCGTGCTCTAAGTTTTACGACATCCCAACAGGAAGCCGGCTATCATGGTTTGTTTGGAAACGCATACCCCTGAAATTCTATTTAATTCTCCTTGGGAATTAATCGGATTTCAAGCAAACTCGGTCAGCATGACGTCAAGACATTGATGATGCTAAATTCCGGAGGGATTTTTGATATCTCGAACGGTTTGGCCGTGGCGAGGAAATTAATTTTATGACTAAAAAAGGACACATAAAGTGTGTTATAACTTTGCTCGTTTTACCTACAGTTACAAAACTTGCCACGCATATTGTTCTCATCAAGCCAATCGACTTTCTAATTTAAAGTCATTAGCTCAGAGCAACAGAAAGTCAGATATTGTAGTTTGAATGGATTTCTTGTCCCCCTGCCATTCTGTTTGTGTGTGTGTGTGTGTGTGTGTCTGTGTGGGGAGGGGGGGAGGGGAGGAGGGGAGGGGGGGGGCTCTTTGAGTGATAGTTTAGTTTAAACACCAACTCATACATAGGGCCATACTGCCCTCTTGTGTTCAAAATTATATACATATTTGGTATGTGACTGAGGATCGAGAGCTTTTAAATACGGACGTCCACATTGATAATGGTGGCTCTTGCAGAGCGCTCGAATGAATAAATTAACTAAACGTTCGCTCAGCTCTGCTCGCTCGTCGCCATGGACGCGCACCGTTATGAATGCCCAGTGTTTCCCCTAGGATTTTTTTTCAGGGGGGGGGGGGATTGGGGGAACTGCTAGTGTTGCGGAGCGGGTGTATTACGAATACGTGGTGTAAATTTTTTAGCAATCAAAAAGCATGTCTAATTAATTGAAATAGTGTATTATGAATCATTAAACGTATACAACATTTAAAAAAAAATATGAAAAAAAATGTCACACTAATTCTGTGTTGTGTTTTTTCTGGTAATAAAATGAAGACATAAAACACAAATTTGATCATTTATCATCAATTTTAATCATATGAAATTAAATAAACTTTTTGTCAAATAACGTGCTGCACAATGAGCTTTACTGTTAAAGTCCCCATGAATTCAAAATTGACCATACTTACTTTGTTTGCTTAAATTGATCGTTTTGTGGTGAACAATTCATCCATGCAAGTCAATCCACACAAAAAAATTGTTTGGCTTCGTAATCTTTAATCAAAATCTGAAATTTCCCCTCCCCTCTGCGTTGGAGGACCTTGCCTGATGACGTAGGTTTCACGATTTGGGCGTCTTCTTAACATCCGTAATCACGCCCCTCCAACTGACAGTAGACAGGCTGAATGAAAACACCTACTTTTCTAGATCCAATCAGGTGCTAGTTGGGGAAAAAGCCACGCCCACCATTTTGCCTCATTTAGTATTCCATTTCTCTCGGAAATACGTCACAACACTGGAGAAAAGTCGTTTGCAACTTCCGGTTCACGGGGACTTTAAAATTAAAACATGGATTATTCCTTAAATTCAGTTTTGATGATAATTTATTTGGATTAGTGTTAGTATTATTACATTGGGACATATCTAAATTCTACTGTACAACGGTAATATATTTCTGTCAAGTTAAACCGAACTTTTATTTTGACGGGTTGCCGTGAAGACCTTTTGAGTTTGTTTGTTTATGTCATAATGATAGTTTTTCTCAAATGAAGCGGTTAAATGATCACGAAGTGACTTTCGGAGTGGATCTAGAGCCTAAATACTAGTATCTATTAATAGGTACTAGTATCTAAAAGGTAATTTTCTCTCTCTCTCTCTCTCTCTCTCTCTCTATCTCTGAGCCAATATGGCAAGCCGTTTTAACATTTAATCATTTTAACCTACTAGTCTCTATTTTCATGCTACTAGTACTTATTTTTTAGATACTAGTATCTATTCCATTAAGTACTAGTACTTATACATTAGCGACTAGTGCTTATTCTGTTTAGAATATTCAAAGTGCTTATTCAATTTTTAAGCTTATTTATATTTTCAGAGCAGAAAATCCGATTTTTCTGCTTATTCAATATTGCATCTAAAATGTAAGTGACTTGACGTGTGTGTTTGTGTGTGTGTGTGTGTGTGAGAGAGAGAGAGAGATTGTGTCTGTTACAGTGACAAGAGTTTAACCCTTTAAGGTCTTGTCTTTTTGGATATATATCTTTTTTTATAAAAAAAAAGTGCATACAAGCCATATATTTTAAATGTATTGTTTGCTTTAAATTAAATTAAGATTGTATGTTTGGTAATTGAACCTAAATAAATTTAAAACTAATGTGCTATATTTCAGATAAATATATTTGTTTTCCTTCATTTTAATCAACACTAACTTTATTCTCATCTGAATTATAAATAACTTATTTCTGTATAAAATACAAAATCCCGAATAATCCAGACCAACCAGAGCGCACTATTTCTACAACATCATCAGTGTTGAAGCAGAACTACCAGAGCCGTTCGGCAGATAGCGAGCAGATATTTTGTGTCACGTCGTGCACAATAACCCTAAAGGCACCAGGGTGGCGGTGCCACCGGCTTTATATATATATATATATATATATATATATATATATATATATAAATATAGCTGCGAGCAGCGATGAAGGGCCAAAGCCGGCGGCACCGCCACCCCGGTGCCTGGCACCGGGGTTGCGGTGCCACCGGCTTGGGTCCGTAATCGCTGCTCGCAGCTATATTTATATATATATATATATATATTTATTATTATTATTATTATTATTATTATTTTACTACCTTTTGGGCACTTTTGGGGCCCTTAACGTGCTCGAAAACTCTTGAAACTTTCCACACGGGTCAGAACCCGCGGCCATCAGGGCCGGGCTGAAGCTGGTACCCTGGCGTGGCAGGGGGGCTCGACAGCGCCCCCTGGTAGTGGTAAAAAATCTTGGTCCATAAATCAAACACGCTTGCCTGTAATAAAATGAAACTTGGTACACATATAGATCTCATTGGTTCATATATCCTTCGTACTTTTACTTTTTACGCCAGCCCAACAGGAAGTCGGCTATTATGGGTTGTTTGGAAACTCATGCTCAGGAATTTGAAACACTTCTCCTAGGGAATTCACCCGATCGTCACCAAACTCTGTGTGCATGAAGTCAAGACATTGAGGATGAAAAATTGCCAGGGGATTTTTGATATCTCGAACGGTTTGGCCGTGGCGAGGAAACCAATTTATGGCGAATAATGGAAACAGGAAGTGTGTTATAACTTCTGCATACATTGACTGATCTTGATGAAACTTCAGCAGTGTGTTCGCTGTAAGAGGCCGATCACATGGATGTGACTATTGTGAGTCAAAGTTATAGCGCCACCAACTGGCAGCAGGAAGTGTGTCACTTTCAAAATGCTTTTAAATCACCCTCTTATTTTTACCCGATTTGCTTAAAACTTTATGTGTATAATGTAAACACACGGCAGATGTAAACCTGTGAAAGGATTATTGATATCTTAGATACTGTTGCCGTGGTAACGCATCAAACTTTAAGATTATTTTTTGATGCTTTTGAGACTCTTAGCATACTTGAAATTGCATGAAACTCGACAGACACATCACATTTATTAGCCAGTAGACATGTGCAAAGTTTCAGAAATGGGCATGGTGCAGGGGCTCAGTAGT